>NW_027532594.1:8835659-8940742 GCF_008692635.1 Crocuta crocuta
CCAATTAAAAAAAAAAAAAAAAATGGTTTTTAATGTTTATTTATTTTGAGAGAGAGAAGGCAGAGAGAGAGAGAGAGAAAGAGAATAGGGGAGAGGCAGAAAGAGAGGGAGACACCGAATCCAAAGCAGGCTCCAGGCTCTGAGCTGTCAGCACAAAGCCTCAAACCCACAAATCTCAAACCCATGAATCATGAGATCATGGCCTGAGCCAAAGTCAGAGGCTTAACTGAATGAGCCACCGAGGCGTCCCGCACAGAGCCTGCTTAAGATACTTTGTCCACTCTCTCTCTGCCCCTCTCCCTGTCTTAAAAATAAACACGAAAAAAAGAAAACCCAAGAGATAATACTCCAATTTATAAAACAAGCACAAAAATAAATAATATCCTGGAATAAAGTTAACAAGAAATGCTTAATACCTACAGGAAGCAAAATTTTAAAACACTAGTAGATCCTATAACAGATTTAGCAAAGAAAGATATACTGTGTTTTTGTATAGTTTTTTGCATCATAAAGACATTGATTTTTCCCAAAATTGATTTCTAAATTTAATGTGATTCCAACAAAAATATCATCATGGGGGGAAGGGTGCGAATAGACAAGATGATTTGGAAATGTCCGTAGAAAATTAAACAAACAAAAGTGGTCAGAAAAACTCTGAAAAAAAAAAGGACATATAGCTTGGACTAGACTAACTAAATACTTAAGTAGATTATAAGGATTTAATGTTTAAAATAACTTCACAGTGACACATGGACAAAGAAAGACTAATGAAATGAAATAGAAAATCCTGAAACAGACCCAAATGCAAGTGGTAATTAATTACATAATAAATGTGGCAATTAACTAAATAATATTGGAATGGAGCTGTCCTGCACATTAGGGTAAATCTCAGTGTATCTGAATTTTAATGTGAAAAGCATTAAATCATAAGAATACTAGAAAAAATATGGGGAAATACCTTGAGAATCCTACAGAGGTAAAGGATTTTCTAATTGACTTGAAATAATTCATAAGTAATAAAAAGCCACATTTATAAATTTGATATTACAAAATAAAGACTATTACGTGGCAAAGAAGAAGGAGGAGGCAAAGGAAAAGGAGAAGGAGCAGCAGCAGCAGTGGCAGAAGCAGCCACAAATCTGCCACTTTATCATAGACCAAGTGCCTGCCTTCCATGTTTATAAAGACCTTCTAAAAAAGGACAAAGGCAATAATTCAGTAGAAAAATGATCAGAGTACCCTTCACAGCAAAGGAAATACCATGGCTCTTAAACATCAAAGGTTGTTCAACTTCACCTCTCAAAAGACACATAGAGATTAATCTATAACGTATTACCATTTTTTACCTATCGAAATAGAAAGTATTTAAATTTTTGATTAGCACTATTGGAGACGCTATCAGCAAGCAAACATCCACAAACATTATTGGTGTGATGCCCTGTGGAGGACAAGTGGGCCGTAAGTATTCACATTACAAATGCATGTGCTCTTAGGCACAGCAACATCATTTTCAGGAGCTGTATTTGTATATATGTAAATGATTGCATAGAAAATGACATTGTAGCCTTGTCTGTAATAACCTAAGTTTAAACAGCTACAACCCGAACGGCCATCTGGAGCAAACAGGTTATACTAATCAGGTTACCTCTAATCAACTAAATACAGCTGTAAAATATAAGAGGTGGCACCTTTCTGTCATGGTGTGAATATTTTAAAACAATTTTTAATGTTTATTTATATTTGAAGGAGAGAAAGACAGAGCATGAGCAGGAGAGAGGCAGAGAGAGAAGGAAACACAATCCGAAGCGGGCTCCAGGCTCTGAGCTGTCAGCACAGAGCCCAATGCAGGGCTCAAACTCATAAGCTGTGAGGTCATGACCTGAGCCAAAGTTGGCTGTTTAATACACTGAGCCACCCAGGTGCCCCTGTCATGATGTGAATATTAAATAAAAAATGAAAGCTATAGAACAATGAATATCATGTACTAAATTTCTACATATTTATGGAAAAAAATAAAGGCATATGAATTTTTTTAAGCGGTAAACACTGAGGCACCTGGGTGGCTCAGTTGGTTAAGCATCTGACTCTTGGTTTCAGCTCAGGTCATGATCTCACGGTTCATGGGGTCCAGCCCCACGTTGGGGCCCTGCGCTGAGAGTGCAGAGCCTGCTTGGGATTCTCTCTCTCCCTCTCTTGCTGCCCTTCCCCTACTCATGCTCTCTCTGTCTCTCTCAAAATAAATAAAAACAAAATAGCTAAATAAATAAAATGACAAGCATTACATGTTACATGTTTTCCTGTTTTTGCTTACATATTTCATATATGAATATGTTTTGGAAACTTTTGTTTTTATTAACAAAGTACCCTAAGTATTTTATTTATTTATTTATTTATTTATTTATTTATTTATTTATTTATTTTTTAAATTTATTTCCAGGAGAGAGAGAGAGAGAGACAGCATGAGCAGGGGAGGGTCAGAGAGAGAGGGAGTCACAGATTGAAACAGGCTCCAGGCTCTGAGCTGGCAGTCAGCACAGAGCCCGACGCGGGGCTCGAACTCACGAACCGCGAGGTCATGACCGAAGCAAAAGTCTGACGCTTAACCGACTAAGCCACCCAAGCACCCCGTAAGTATTTTTTTTTTAAATACCCTATTTTAAAACACCCTAGGACCCATTCAGTGAATGTTTATGTTATATTTATGTAAAATAGATAATACATAGATATTGTATATGTATTTAAAATATTATTTTATAACCTAAATCAGCAGCTCCTTGTAGTTACCTATCTCCTACTCTTTTCTGCTTTTATCATGGACTGCCTAGCTGGATATTTGAAACATATCAAAAAATAACAATATCAATAGTACTGATATCAATTTTAATGTTAGCTGCAAGTTGTAAAATGCCTGCCACTCCTAATATGTTCTATTTTACAAATGTAACCCAGTGTAATCCTTAAAACAATCTTCTTATGAGTCAGGTGGCTGAAGGTTGGTGGGTTAGTTACAGTGTCACAGAGCCTGTCGCCTTAGCCCCCACCACCCTTTATCTTGACCTCTTCTAAGCACTCAATAAACATGTGATTTGTTGTATGAGTAAACAAGTAAATAATAATTTGCATTGCAAAGGAACAAAATTGAGATGGTGTCACTCAGTATCCCCCAGTTCTGGGGAGCCATGCGAATGTAAACAATTAAAACGGAAACTTTCCTTAGAGAGCTTGGCATTCAGAAATCCTTTGTTTGAAAGCAAAAGGGGAAAATGGGTTTACACTAACTGAGAAATTCAAGGAGTAGGTCAGACTCAGCTAGATGGAGGGTCACAAATGCCGGTGTCCTGGCTGGCTCCCTCGCTCCCCCTGTGCGGTCCATGATTTCATGTTCCCTCTGTTTCCATCTGTCTCAAATCCTTTACTTAAGCTGACTTAATTTTCAGTCTGACTTAATTTTACCTAAAGGACCACAACCCACTCTTTAAAATCTCACTTTTCTTTCCTCTGTTCACTGTTTGGAGGTGAATTAGACTTTCTCGTGATGTCATTTGACATTTTATTTTATCTTTATAATGGGTCCACATTTGCAGAGGGAAAAGAACATGTCAGTGAATTTCTACAGAGCAGTGCCAGGGAGGGCTGTAAAAACAACAGAACCTTACACTGCATATCAGGAACAGAATATTTTAGGGTAATGCAAATTTCCTACCACAATGAAGGGGTGGGGAGAAGAGGTCAGTTTAAAAGCAAAGCCTGTTTTCCTGAAGAAAACTTGCTGAAGTTGTAACTTCGAAATGTCATACCAGTCTTTTCACCTTTCACCTCCCCCGTTGAGGTCAATGAAGAAGAGAACTGAACTACACTAGCTACGATCAAAAAGAAAAGGGAGAAGTTTGGATGGCATAAGCTTTGATTACCAGGTCAAAAGTTCTTCTCTCTGTGTGTTATCTGTTTATCTTCTTTGTTGTGAAAAAAATTACTAGTTTCCCAGCCAAATTGGAATAAGTGGTGGAGAATAATTCCTTACATTATCGTAATTTAAAATCAAGGAAGAAACTATTTAAGTATAAAGCCCTGATTGTGAAAACTGGATACTTCCTCCACTGAGACTATTTACAGTGAATCATCTCTCCCAACATGAAAACTCCATCGCTCCAAATGCATATAGCATGAATCCATTTGGATAAAACTGCTTTGTTTTCTTTCCCTGGAGATGCCTAGGATACTACATCTTCCTATAGGACAGGGAGCAGGCCTGATATAAAAACACAAAGTCACTTAGAAGGAACCAAATGTGTATTTCAAGGAGGAACATTCGTAGGGTGACTAACTTGTTTGCCTAGAACTTCCCCAGTTTCAGTTTTGAGGGTCCTGTGTCCTCAGAGGCCCCTTAGTTCCAGGAAACTATTCTCTATTTTTTGGTCATGTTTGGTGGGAGATATGAAGCACAGATTAGAAATGGGTCACATAAACTCCACATTAATACTTAATGATTATTTAGCTACTCTGGAGAAAAAGCTGTTGACAATTGTGCCTTAATCTATAAACGTAAATTTTTCACTCAGCCTTGGGAGCGCCAAAGGGACAACGTACAAAAGCCCACTAAAATGACCAAAAATTAAATATGTCAATAAAATATTAATGTGGTCAACTAAAGAGACAAAAAAATTACATAAAGTACACAAAGAAATTAAGCTTTAACAACTGAGTGGTTTATTGGCCAAAATATGAAAGTGCCATTATAGATTTCTCCAGTGCTCTTCTAGAATTCCTGAATTTAAATGCCAAGGAGCAAATATAATGAGAAATCTGATAGCCTTTTTGTTAGAGAAAGCTCTGCAAGTGAGGCAGCTCAACAGCTGTGCTAACTGTTCTCTGCCAACCTGACTTCAGATCATATTGTCTAAATCTTGCCATTAGGAAGAAGAACCGATATGCTCTTAATAAGTCATGCTTTGTTTCTTCTGGTGTGTTTGGCAGACAAATCCACTCTGACTAGAGAGCGAAGTAAGAGTGGGTGGAATAAGAGACAGCTTTTGTAGGCTCAGGGAACATGGTGGAGCGGTCTCTGGCACGAATCACCCATGCGATTTTGGGGTCTCCCTTGTAGTTAGGTTGGAGCCATATGAGTGAGAGCTCGGGGGTAAGAATGTGAATGAAATCCCAGTTGCAAGCAGGTAAGACAGATGTGAATTATTTATTGACTCTTTGGTTGGAAGTAAAGAACTATGAAATGGAGTCAATGCAAATGGAAGCAGCTGGACCCCTGAGACATTGATGGAGGGCCATGGAGCTACTCACACCTGACTTGCATCAGGTTATGATGTGAGCAGAAATAAACTGTGCTTGCTCCGTAGTGCTGTATTGAACCTCTGAGATTCTGCAGTCTGTGCTACTGAGCTATACAACTGCATGTTGAAATGGTGAAAACTAAGGCTCTCCATAAGCTCATCTAAAATTTCCTTTATTTTGAGAGAGAGTAAGAGAGGGAGGGAGGGAGCAGGGGAGGGGCAGAGAGTGAGGAGAGAGAGAGAATCCCAAGCAGGATCCATGCTCTCAGAGCAGAGCCTAACATGGGGATTGAACCCATGAGCTGTGAGATCATAAACTGAGCCAAAATCAAGAGTCAGAGGTTTAACCAACTGAACCACCCAGGCACCCCTAAAATTTCCTTTTTGAAAGAAGTCTTAACTCTGTATTACAAAGTATAAGATGGGCATCTCATAGCATAGTCAACTCAAAAACAGATGCCATCAGCTCTCTGTCCTTCGTAAAGGTATCATTTGAAACAATGTGTGCTCAGAATGGTGACGCTCTTGCCCACTATGCAGTGCAGAGACATTACAAATATTTTTTCTGCATGAGACAGCTAGTCTGAATCACTGCTTATTTAGTCCTTTGTCCTCTCAGCTACTCTAACCCCCTCTTCTAGCTTTTTAAAAAATTTTTTTAAAATATTTATTCAGTTTTTGAGAGAGAGAGAGAGAGAGAGGCACTGCAAGAGGGCAAAGGACAGAGAGAGGGAAACATAGAATCCAAGCAGATTCCAGGCTCTGAGCTGTCAGCACAGAGCCTGATGCCAGCCTCGAACTCACAAACCATGAGATCATGACCAGAGCCGAAATCAGCAGCTTAACCAACTGAGCCACCCAGGCTCCCCGAGTTTTTACTTTTCTATTCAACATCACACACTGTCATGTTGCCTTCAAACAGACATGCTGATTATTCATTCAAATAAATACAGTAGTATTAAAGTAGAAAGAAGAAGCACGGCTCAAATCAAATGTTTTTTGTTTTGCTTTGTTTTGTTGTTGTTTTTACCCTAACCCTGTCTTGGGCTATCCCCACAATCTGCTGCTGCAACTGTAGTGTTGTGAAATGTAGGTCCACAAAACATAGACTGAAGCCTGTGTCCCAGCACTTAGCAGCTGTGTCACTTTAGGAGAGTGTATTCTAAACCTCCGTTTTTATCTATCAAATGGGAATGATGCTATCAACCTTATAGCTACTTTTAGATATGTAAATGAGATAAGAAAGGTGGAAGTGTGGACTGCGGTATCTGGCACAGAGTGCTAAGTAAACTTAGTGAATGTTTTTGAATGTATATAAATAGAAAGCACAATATAACTGAAGTGTCCATATGAAATGTAAGAGCTGTGCACAGTGTACGCTTGTAAATATTAACAACTGGCCTTCCAGCGGTGGGGTGCTGATCTACAGGGTTTGCTTATTTCCATCGTGTAAACACTCCTACCATGGGCAATGTCAATCTCCCAATGTCAAAACTCTTTGATTGTGGAGTAGAAAAGATATGCGCAGTGGTACACCATCATGTAGCATCTCGACTTTACAGATACAATAGACACAGATAATTGCAAGAGCAGTGATAATGGTAAACTGTAGAAAAATATCTAAAAGGTGATATGTTTGAGTTTTCATTACCTCTGTTTTTAAAATAATTTATTAGATTTTAAGTTTATAGAATTCGAGTTTTATTATTGCCTACATGTAACTGTAATTTAAAAATGTAATAGTCAACTTTTGTAAACTGATACAAGCCGTCTCCAGTACACACTGTATGTGTCTACTTAAGTTTGATTAATTAATCCTTAGTAAACTACACACAGTGTATTCCATTGAGTGAAACTCACTCTTCCTATGGTGAAGAGGCATATGCTACAGTAGGGAAAATGAGCTGAATCCCAGCTCTAAGATGTATTAGCTCTGGGACCTTAGACAAATGAATTAACCTTTCTGAGCCTCATTTTATTCATCTTTACAATTGAGCACTAGCACCAAAAAATAATACTTAACTCATAATTGTTTTATAAATCAAAATAATTCATATAAAGAACTTAACATGATGCTTAACACAACATATGAACTTAACAATGTTAATACCATCCTTCTCTTTTTTTCCCTAGTCCTTCTTGGTCTCTACAATGTCCAGAGGAAAAATAAATTAATCAAGGAACCAAACAACAATACCCTTTTGGGCTTGATAAAGGAAAGTCCTTGAACCAGGTAACCTCAGCCAGATTGTGTCTTTTTGTGTCTTTGTTCTCCAGCCAAGATCAGGTAACTAGAATTACCTACACTCGATGCCGTAACAGTAGCAATTACTATTTAAGTGAAGCAGTCCTTAGATCCATGTGGAGATAAGAAACAACCTTCCCTGAATCTTTTGAAAAGACTGGGTCTTGAATGTGGGTCAAGTGGAGTGTTGTATCTGGGTTGCAACCACGTACGAGAAAAAAGAATCTTGAAAACACTAACATGTTGAAAGAGTATTTAAGGCTCAAACTGAAAACTCTTTATAAATCCATTCCTGACTTCTACTAATTTTAAGACAACAGGTTGATAGTTAACATAAAAACATTCCTAAATACAGAAAGGATAATGTAAATGTATGGACTGAGTATACAAAAATCACTCAATAGTGAGTATTAGCCACCTCTTCTCCTTCATTTAAAAAAAAAAAGGAAGGGAAAGGCTTACTTTAAAGT
Source organism: Crocuta crocuta (assembly GCF_008692635.1). Lineage (NCBI taxonomy): Eukaryota > Metazoa > Chordata > Mammalia > Carnivora > Hyaenidae > Crocuta > Crocuta crocuta. The sequence continues at coordinate 8,843,660 of NW_027532594.1, forward strand.
TATCCGTAAAAGATAATGTGAAGTCATCACATGTATTGACAGCTACCACATCAGCTGTTCATATATTACTAAGAATTTCTATTTTAAGAAAACCTCAGGGGGCAGCTGGGTGGCTCAGTCAGTTGAGCACCCAGCTTCAGCTCAGGTCATGATCTCCTTGTTCATGAGTTTGAATCCTGCATCAGGCTCACTGCTGTCAGCAGAAAGGCCACTTCAGATCCTCTATCTCCCTCTCTCTCTGCCCCTCCTTCACTCATGTTCTCTATCAAAAATAAATAAGCAAACAAAAAAAGGAAACCTAGGGACACCTATGTGGCTCAGTTGGTTAAGCACCCAACTCTTGATTTCTGCACAGGTCATGATCTCAAGATTCATGAAATCAAGCCCCCCACATCAGGGCTCCATGCTCACAGCATATAGCCTGCTTGGGATTCTCTCTCTCCCTCTCTCTCTGCCCCTCCCCCTACCCACCCATTATTTCTCTAAACAAATAAACATTAAAAAAAAAAAAGAAAGAAAGAAAACCTCAATGGATCCATTTTAGGCTTAGCCACAAAAATGTGTTTTAAGAACGAAAATATCCTTTACAGTTGACAATTTTACCTTTGTGTTCTGTTTGCACTCTAGCTGATATAACCAACTAGATATCATCAACAATTTCCATCCCAAACTAACTGAAAGTTTCATGTCATTTAGTCCTATTTCTCCTCAAAACTATTCTGATCCTGCCAGCTTCTAAACCCAATATTTACAAATAGTATTTACTTTAAATAATAAAAATATCATCAGTGCTACTGATTATACCACTATTTGCCAATAGTTATATAAATATAACCAAATAGCTACTAAAACTTAATTCAGCTAAATATTTATGCTTATGTGTGATATATTTCAATGATTGCCCCACTCCCTCTTTTTCTAGTCAACTTTTTATTATTTCATTGCCCTAAAACTTGGGGGTGGGGAATTAGAAAAAAGAAGACCCCATAAAGTATTAAAAATTATCCTCCTAAAGGGGCATGTGGGTGGCTCAGTTGGTTAAGCATTTGACTTTAACTTGGTCATGATCTCACAGTTTGTGTGTTGGAGCCCTGTGTTGGGCTTTCTGCTGTCAGCACGGAGCCCACTTCAGATCCTCTGTCTCCTTCTCTTTCTCTGCATCTCCCCGCTCTTTCTCTCTCTCTTTCTCTCAAAAATAAATGAAGACTTAAAAAAATTATCCTCCAAAAATATAATTTCTATTACTGAATTATGATAAAGCCATGAGGTTGACTGATTATTTCCTTGTGCCTTGTGTGAATTACCTCGTACCTCATGTAAGTATTATACGACAACAGGTTTATGTTACTGCGTGGAAGGGCACTCATTACTAATATGAATCATAAGAACAAATGCTCTAGAGTTTCTGAGAAGAGTGAAAATAAAATGGGACCAAAGACATCTAGAATGAAAAGCACAGTAGATTTAGCAACTGGGCTCCGGAGTTCTACTACCTGTGTAGCCCCCATGACCTTGGTGAACAGTGACCCTTCTGATCTTATTGTCCTCAACTGCAGACTAAGAACTAGACTAGCCCCATCCAATTTCTGTGACTTGAGGTTATAAGTTCATGAAACATAAGAACTTCATCAGGTCTCTAAGGACTGATAGCATTTACCCAGAAGAAAGGGATGGAATTTTATTAAGTGGGAAGTGGGTAGGTATTTGCAAAGTACCAACTCCACAGAGAAAAAAAAATTAGATTGAATAATAAGTAGACTAGTCATCTTAAGGCAGACTTATGAAGGAAAAAAATTGAAAAAGTCTGAAGGTAAATCATAGAGAATTTCCAATCTCAGCATCAGGACAGAGAACTTACACTCTAGGTCAATGGCACTCAATAGTCCTGCTCCCCAAAAGCATTTGGCAATCTCTGGCGACACTTTTCACAACTAGAAGAGGGAAGGTTGTGATTGGCAGCTAGGGGTAGAGCATAGAGATCCTGCTAAACATCCTAGTGTGCACACCTCCCCAAAGGAATTATGTGGCCCAAAGTGTTAGTAGTGTCACAGTTAGGAAATTTGACTCCAGACAGTGGGGAGAAATTCCAGATGGATGACTCAGTTAATGTATTGCTTCTCTTTCTGTTCTCAGCTATGCATAATATCTATGCACTTTAATCTAGAGAGCTGAACAATTTATGCTCTGTCCTCTGATCTTGCATTGTCCCTGGTTATGCCTATTTAAATAAAAATAATCACTCCAGTGCCAAGGAATGTGCATGACTGATAGTCTTCAAGTTGATGCTTTACAGAATTGTATTTAGCCTTGGAAAGAGAACGCCAATTAGTGGGATGGACCAACCTGTTCTGATTAAATAGAATGTTAATTTAGAGGTGCCCCGAATGTGAACTCTTTTGGAAGCCAGGAATGTGTTTGTACTAATTTGGGATTTTATTTTCAATTTCTCTCTGTTATAAGAGATGTTGAAATAGTAAAAGCCAGAAACTGTCTTCATTGAATATCCATCTGGAAGAATAAAACGATAGAAATATTGGAGTAACTCCAGCCTAATTTTGTAAATTCAAGAGCGGAGCTGTGGAATGAACTATTGTTTGTAAAACCCCTGGAACAGGGTAGGTTTTAACTAAATGTAACTTCCTCTCTTCTCTTGTGTACCTGTTCTGTGAAAAAGTATGCCTAGGACAAATCATCCTACCCTCTTGAACCAGACACACATCTTGCAGGATTTTTGGTTTTCAAAACTTAGTCCAATGCATCATTTTTAAATCCCCAAATTTTCTCTTTCCCACTTCCTTTAAGCTGAAAAAAGGAATAGGACCACGCCTCAAGTAGCTATCAAGAAATATGCAAGGATCATACTATGTGCACAACATAAAGTTTTATCTGTCCTGCAAACATAGAGGCATCTCGGCACTACTAGACAAAATGAAATAGAGCAATAAATCTGAGGACGTGATGTCTTGTGATTCTGTTTTTTGCTTTGTTTAATGGCATTTAAACCTCAAACTCTGATAACTACAAAGTTTCTAACCTCCCTCCCCCAGACCTCTCACCTGAATTCCAGGCTCATATAAGTCACCTGCCTCATTGGCATGTCTACTTCAATGGCTACATGATATTGCAAACTTACTGTGTAAAAACCAAATTCCTCATTTTCATCCCCAAACTTGCTCCTCTGGTGGCCTCTGTGTATCAGTTGATGGCAAATTCATCTTGCCAGTCATTCATCCCCAAATCTCTCACTGTGGTAATTTAAAAATACAGACTTTTGTACATATTTTTATTACAAAATATCAATTTTATTCTTATCACTTCATTCTTATCCTTTCTGCCCTGGAGTGACCTTCCCTCTTCTAATGAAATCACTATCTACCTGGCCTCTTTGCTTCCACCCTTACCCCCAGGTCTATGCTCAACAGAGTCACCAGGATGACCTTTTAAAACATAAGCCAGATGCTATTACCCCACAAACCCTCCACTGGCATCCCACTTCACTCAGGGTAAAAAACTTTAAAATGGCCTATACCAGGACGCTCAAAATTTTTCTGTACAAGGTGAGAGAGTATTTTATACTTGGTGGGCCAGGTGGTTTCTATCTTAACTAATTAACTCAAAACTGTAGTGACAAAAATGAACAAATGGCTATGGCTGCTTTCCAATAAAACTTTATTTACAAAATGAGGTAGTGGGCCAGATTTGCCTAGTTGGCCATAGTTTGCCAACCCCTGCCTTGGCAAGTCTCCTTTCCCACCTTGTTTGACTCCATACCACCTGCCACCGCCGACAAGCCACTTATTTACTTGTTACTTTGTTGCCTCTAACTAGAATACAAACTCCATGAGGGCAGGTGCACTGTCTTTTTTCTTAGTGCATAATTTTCAGTATCTAGAATAATACTAGTGATACCTGCATAGCATTTATTCAATAAATATGTGTTGAATCAATAAGTAAGTGAAGATGAAGATGCAGCCATGCAGATCATTTATCTGCTGGCTGATATGTCTGTGTATGTGCACAGAAAGAACTAAAATACACAATTCACTGCACATATAGTGATGCCCACCCTCACCACTGGCAAATATTTCCCAACACGGCCATCTTAATTTCCTGCTCATGAGTATACCTAAAATTAAAATAACAGAAGGATTTCTTACGTTTCTGTAACACTATTTCAAAACCACTCTCAACATCTACGATTTCATTTCATCTCAACAACAGTCCTATAAGGGGTCAGACAAAAATTTTATTATCCGCATTTAATAATTAAAAATACAAGGCGAAGAGATTACATAACTTTCAAGGGTTGAAGAACTAGTGAGTCCTTTACGGAGACAAGAGGGATATGAGATGTGAGCTTGCCTCCACTGAATACTCACTTTGCCATGAGCATTTTTTCCTCGTGTGCATCTGATTCTCAGTAGTTAAGGTTTTATGTTTCATAATAAAAGGGGAATATATTCAGGAAGAGAAAAATGAGAAGGACTTTGTCCCTTGAAATACTTTGCAAAGTTGTGGGAGAAAGCAAAGCAGTTAAATTCACCCATCCCTGAAAATAATAACTCTCTAGGCTTTAGCAAGAGAATTATTGGGTGCTAAATGACAATTTGCTAGTAAGAATGAAGAATTAAGGCAATATTTACTGGGAAGGTAGTAAAAACTTTTCAAAAATAATCAAACTTTTAAACTTCTATGACCTCTGTTTCTCTAGAGACTCTTCCACTGAGTTTTGGCAAGGGTACTCACAGTCTTGAAAACCCTTCTACGTGTTCTTCCAGCTTCTTTCTCAATCAGGGGGTTGGGGAACTAGTATCTGTTTTCTTAGCCGCAAAGAGCCAAGCAGGGAGATTTCTGAATTCCTATCCTGAGGTCAACCATATCCTAAGGGAGAAATGGCAATGTGAAACACTCCTTTTTCAGCATGACATTCTGATTTATGACATTTGGTGTTACAGCTTTGTTTCTTTTGGAGATAGTATCAGTGTAAATTCAATACAAACACTCGTTATATCTTCCAGACTCACAGCTGAAGCACAGAGTCAAGATCTTAACACCTGAAATGTCATTTGCGAATAAAAGAAAATTTCAATAGCTCTTTCAACAGATTTCCCTCTTTGGGATCCTCCCTTCCATTCATTATCTATAACGACATAATCAGAAAAATCTTTGTAATTGACAATCTACCAGTCAAAACCTCTTAATGGTATCCTGAGGAATAGACTCTCAGTTGGAAATGGCTCACTGAGCACTGGACTGAGCAAGAATCTGGAGCTGCTCTGAGCTCAGCAGGAAGAAGATAAGTGGCGTGGTTGTGGAATGGGTAAGTAGAGGCCCAGTGCCACTGGTTTGTCATCCCAGGACTCTATTCTACATTTTCAACCTACTCTTTCATTACTTCCCCTCAGGTCCAGCTCTCTCACGCTGCTGAAAACATTCCAGGGCCATGCCTCCTTCCTAAAAAGGTGTCCATTCTGCTCTTTTCCTAAAACACAGCCCATCTAGTGGCCTAAAGCCTTACTGGGGTTCTACTCTCTTCTCAGTTACTATAATCTTCTCCTGCCTTCAGAGCTCACTGCACATCTTGGTCTTTATCTTTTAACTGATACTTTAACTTTACTTTTTAACTGATATTTTAACTTAATACTTAAATATTTCACATATGGCAAGGTTAAGGATTTAAATGTATTTGAATCCTGGCATAGTGCATTCTATCTAGTAAAGGTTTAAATATACTTGCTGTATAAGGGCACCTGGGTGGCTCAATCAGTTAAGTGTCTGACTTTGGCTCAGGTCATGATCTCATGGTTCATGAGTTCGAGCGCTGCATCAGACTCTGTGCTGACAGCTCAGAGCCTGGAGCCTGCTTCCGATTCTGTGTCTCCCTCTTTCTCTCTGCCCTTTCCTGCTCACGTTCTGTCTGTCTGTCTCTCTCTCTCTCTCAAAAATAAATAAACATTAAAAACATTTTGAAAAAATATACTTGCTCTGAAAAACTGATGATTCATTAACTTTTTCTTTGAAGTCTTCATATCCTTTGAGTGCTTTGAGCTTGTAGCTGCCCAGGAAATAAAATTCAAACATTATAGCATGACACAAAGCCCTTCCTGATCTGGAGCTAGCCTGCTCAGCCAGCCTCATTTTGCACTGTTCTCCATGCTGCCCTCTCACCTACTTCGAGTTCTGTCCCACAAACACACACATACACACATGCCTTAGGTTAGAACAGCCCTCACCTATTGTGACATTCCTCAAGTGTGCCTTGTTTTATATCATAGATTCTTGATATTTCATAACTGTATTCTTTTGTTCTCATGGTGCTCTCCTCTCTAATCTATGTGGACAGTCCTTCTGCTCATCCTTGAACACTCAATTCAGCGACAATTGCTCTGTGAAGTTTATTGGACCCCTAAACCTCCTCCCCACCAAACCTAAAGGTGACATCACTGTGTCTTGTCCATTCTTCCAAAGCTGTATCTATCACAGTTTAATATTAAAAAGTATTTGTGTGTCTTTCTCTCCTGTTAGAGAAGGAGATTCTTAATGGCCCTGTCACACCTGTCATCGTTGGTCAGAAGTATTTACCTGACATGGAGCACCATATGAAGTCCTGAAGGGAATTTTTAAAATTTCAAATGCAGAAGGAAGGGTATTTAAAAATTATTTAGGTGAGCTAGGTATGCATACATTAAGAATACCTGTAGGGGCACCTGGGTGGCTCAGTTGGTAAGCGACCAACCCTTGATATCAGCTCAGATCATGAACTCATGGGTTCATGAGTTCAAGCCTCACTTTGGGCTCCTCCCACGGACAATGCAGGGCCTGCCTGGGATTCTCTCTCTCTCCCTCTCTCTCTGCCCCTCCCGAGCTCTCTGTGTCTCTCTCAAAATTAATAAATAAATTTACTAAGAAGAAAAAGAAAGAATACTTTTAAACAACTTTATATCAGTTAGGGTCCTATCAGGAGACAGAAACCACATCAGTACTTTGAGTAGGAAAAAGTAACATAGAGAAATTCGTAAAAGATGGTTCGTTACTAAGAGGAAGCTACTGAAAGAGAACTCCAAGAAGTCCAGAGTCTGCAGGTGCAAAAAAGCAGCTACTACCTCTTGGCTGAGGAAAAATATATCACAAAGAGACCTAAGACTTAGAAGATGGCCTCCCCAAGACTGAGATTCAGATCTCTTCAAAGAGGATGTGGTCTGAGGGCTGGACCAAAGTTATCATAGATGTGGTCCACAAGAAGTTCATGAGCAGCCCTTGATTGAAGAAATCGTGTCCTGAGACTATGGCTGGAACTGCTAGATGCCCATGCTGGATTAATAAATGGAGGATCCGAACCAGAAGGAAAGCATCTACCTGCTGCTATCATCTTGCTGTATCCCTCTAGTACCCTCTATTGGCAAAGCCTAGCTAGCATCATGCCAGGAAAAATGCTTACAGGGTCCAGTTACATTTTCACAAAGCAGGGCAAGGAAGGGTGGATTTGGAGCTGAAGGGTAATAGTCTGATAACTCACATAGGTTTCAAAGCAAAACTGAATTAGAGAAATTAATATATAAAATAATTAAATATAAATATAGACATAAATATTAATAAAATATGAAAGTGGGCAGTTGAGCCCATCATATTTTATTCCTAAAAGAATTTGTTAGGTTTAACTGATTATAAGCTTTTAAATTCTAAAAGTGAGACATATTCCTTCTTTTAAGTCTTAGTGTCAAAAATTAAAAAAAAAAAAACAGGTTTGTGTAACTTGAAACTAAGTTTGATGGTTAGGAGAATTTAAAATATCGTCAAAATTATCTCATCCCATTTTAACAGAATCTGCAATAGAAAATATTTTTCACAGAATAGAGTTCCTTCTCTCCTCTGCTTTAGAGTATAAGAGAAGACAGAAGACTCAAAAACAACAAAAGGGAGTAGATACACATTAATATGTTTAATTTTTGACAGCTAAGCAATGATAATTTCACTTAATAGAATGAAGGAAGAAAATAAATTTGTTTCATAGAAAAAGACAAATCAAATTTACCTATCAGACATTGCATACACAGAACAGAGAACATCAGAGGACCATCAAGTCACAGCTTGGACTAGTTCTCCCAAAACCTGGGAAGTATAACCCATGTCTGTTGTTTTCTAAATTATTCCATTACCAACATGGATTGAGATACCACCAATTGTAGTTCTGCATATAGTGTTTTATTTTCAGGATGTGTAATCTAAAAACATGAAATCAATTATGAAGACAAACATTGTACTCTAGAGTTCAGAAGATAAGAACACTTAGAAATCTATTGAACTAACAAATTGAAAAAGCTTTCTTAATGCAACTTGTACTGAGTACAAAGTTTCTTAAAAATAAATGTAAAAATATTGTCAGATGGATATTAATTTCCAATTGACATTATGGTAGTATTTGAGACCTGATGGGCAACAAAGCCATGGATATTAGAGCACTGGCAAAACAGATATCAACTTTTCTTTACATTTTTTTCCATGCAAACTTTCGCAGTAAGGACCATAACTATCTCTGACATGACTTAGTCTGGTTGGTTTCTCTTCAGTTTAAAATCAACACCATACGTCCTTAGTGTGTTCTTTCTTCCTTATCTCCTAAACATCTGAAGATTTCTTTCTTTGATTTGCCTTGGATGACCTCCAGATACAGACCACTGGTTTTTACTAAGGGATTGAGCACAACCCATTAGAAATGCTTATTTTTTCTGGCAGAACGGCACCCAAGATGCATTGCTTCCTCTCCCAGAGCTCACTAATCACAGTGTGTTTGCCATAGGACTCATCTTGAAAGGACAGGTCACTGAAAGCAAGTTGTTCTTTCCCTTTGGGGAGCATCTGGCAGTAATATTCCCATATGTCAGATCTGTTAGCTCCTGTCTCACCCACACCAAGACACCTGGCCTCCAGATTCACACACGAGCTTATCAAATCCCGTCAGTTCACCCACAGCACAGAGGGCCTTTGGACTGGGGTGGCCCGAGAGTAGAATGCTTAGCAGAGAAAATATCTCATTCTATCCATTTTCATTGAGCAATGATTATCAAAGAAATTTGATCAGACAACTCTGCTATTTTTCTCAGTGTCTGGTAAATACTCTTATCCCAAACCATTTTGTTGAGCATCTATTGGAAAAGTAAACTAAGATCATATTTTTTAAGCACTCATCAGACTTTCATGGGCACCCAGAGGTGGTTTTCTCAAAGTAAATTCAGACAGCTTCTATTCATCTCTGAGCATGAATATTCTTGCTGGGTTTTTTTTTTTTTTAATAAGATTCATTACATGATCTAGGAAGGATTATTTATATGCTTAAAGTGCTAGACATTTTTAAATGAGGCTCAGGTACTTCAGCTATGTCTCAAGAGTGCATTGTGGTTTAAATTCAAACCAGGCTGCACTCATCAACACATGTTTCTTTGATGAATTATTATTTATGTGAACTGACAAAGCAGTGTGATTTTTCCATCAGTCATCAAATCTGCCCTTTCACAGTTGGCAATAAATGTTTATTCTCTTAAGTAAGAATGATCTAAATGTGCTTACAACCTGCTGTCTATTATGATTTTGTGTGTGTGTGATAATGGTAACTTCTTTTTTTTAAAAATCTGATTCAAACATTATATAGCTCTTGAATTCAAAACTAGGAAAGTTAGTGTTTATCCAGTGATAAATACTCACCAAGTACCCAATGAGGCTGGACTGCTTTATCGCAACAGCTACTCAAGGCTCAAATACACTGAAGGAAATTAAAGAAGACAAGAAAAGAATATCCTGGTCGATGATAGAAACAAGATATAGTAGGTCACCTCTCGATGAACATGACCAAATGGAATAATCAAGCAGATAATGAATAAAAACACTTCTTAAACAGGCAACAGGTCAGAAAAGTTGAGGGGTGTTGCATTACATCTCACTCAAATTATGACTACAGCCACACTGGCTGTTATTAAGTGTTTTCAAATGATTCCCTATTAATGTCAAGAATAAATTCACATTGGCCCAGCATTCAAGGCCCCCTATGCTCTTGAAACAATCTACCATGTTAGCTTTCTCTTTCAGTCCCATTTTATAACTCTCCTGTTGAAGAAAACTACCCTTGTAAGGCACCTGAATGGCTTACTCAGTTAAGTAAGTACCTGACACATGATTTCGGCTCAGGTCACGATCTCATGGTTCTCAAAATTGAGCCTCATATTGGGCTCTGCACTGATAGCATGGAGCCTGCTTGGAATTCTCTCTCTCTCCCTCTCTCTACCCCTCCCCCACTTGTGTGCACACATGTGCTGTCTCTCTCAAAACTAAATAAACTTAAAAGAAAATAAGAAGAAGAAAACTAACCTTGTCATTTTTTAATCACACCCCAAATGTCTTTGCCCTGTGCCTTTGCTTTCACTGTTTCCTCTTGCAGAGAAGGTGCTTTTATTTTTATTTCCTCCTTTGCCTTTTTCCAAATTGTATTATCATTCAAGGCCTTATTCAAATGTCACTTACTTTCTCAAGACTCTCCATATTCATAAGAGTAAGCTAAGAAGTCATCCTCCCCTTTGAACTTTTAGCCAATAACTGATGCTTAGCCCAGTTTATCTGGAATTAAAGTTATTTGGGACTCTATCACATCTACCAATTAAATAAAATTCCTTGAGAAAAAGGATTGATTTTTCCCTATTCTGTACCACCTAGATGGCCTAACATAGCATGGACATATTAAATGCTCAATTTTATCAACTGAAAAACATTTTTAATATTTCATCTCTTTTTTTAGGAGCAAATATTGTACTTTTTGTCACAGCTCAATTCCTGGACCTATGTGAAGTTAGTGAGAGTCCTTGGTGAACTCTTGCCTTGCTTCTTCACAAGTGGTGATGACCATAAACTATCAGTTTGGGGAAGATCCTCAGATCCTTCTTCATTGCCCCAGAACAATCCTTTTTATCTTTTTAATTAATATTAATTATTAGGTGTGTTATTATGAGTATGTAAAGCAATATACAAGTAGTTCTAGCTCAGGAAGTTAGGGGGGGATTGTATATAAATATGTGTCCATGCTCTCTTGGTTATCCAGGTGTTTTCTATTTTTTCCAGGGCCAGCATAGCTCGTGTTAAATCTGGGAAGACAGATGCCTTAGCAAATGCTAATAGGCTCCTTAATGCATGGATGATGACAGTGTGGATGATTTCTTGAGTTCCTTTAATTAGCGTTATTTTCCTGAATAGTTTCAGTAAAGGGGCTAAAATACCAGGGAAGCCTTTTCTGCAACAGATACAGTAACAAACACCAAGCACATCCAGCATTCTGAATCAGCGTGGGATAGTTGGTCAATGACTCAGGAGAAAAATAGATCTTTCTGCCATTTAAGAAGTCTAAAGCTTAGTTGGGGGAAAAATATCATTAAAGTCTTTTCAAAATCACATATCTTGTAAATGACAGAGTTGGAACATGAATGATGTCTATCTGATTTTAGAGATGGAAAACTTTGGCCATGCTCTCAACACAGAGCCCTCTCCTGCCAATGTCTTCACCGTTCTGTCATCCTTTTCCTCCAAAAGGCTTCCCTTCTGGGTCAAATATTACAATTTGTACTTTGTTGGTGGGAAAAGTACAAAGGATAAGGATGGGTCCCAAACCTCTGAGGATAGTCATCAGCTCTGAAAATCCTCTAAATGGCTACATCCAATAGTCCTAGATAGAAGAAAATATATAATTTTCATGTTCTTCATTGATATTACTGTTCCATTAATCCAAGTTGTCAAGTTATAGACTCAATTTTTCAGAAAAGTGGATCAAGTATCATCCCTGGATGCTGGACCAGTGTTCATTGGTCCTTAGTGTTCAGAATGGCTTCAGAATAGAACATCAGGATGAGGTCTTCTGCCATCATATGTTGTCATTCATGTTTAATTGGATTCATTCCTTTCTTAAATAGCTGATCACACTTATATTTTAAAAGCTCTTTGCATCTTCAGTGTAATTTATATCAGTTGTGATTTAGTTATAGCATCCATAAAATTATTTCCAAAATTAAACTGTATCAAAATATGTACTTAATGACACAAACTTGCTCATCCACTCTGTTCACTGTGCATTTTTGTGTCTTGATTGCAGTCTTCCAGGAAAAACTACAACAACAAACCACCTCTATGGGGGTGATGTATATAAATCTCCCTCAAAACATGCATTTATTCTTCACTGTTGGAACAAGATCCCATTCCCAGTTTCCTTTGACAGAGGGAAAAAATGCGATCAAATGTGCAGTGGTGTTTTTGTTAATAGTATTAGGCCATCAGCCCCTGCCCTGTTTCTCAGATTCATACTTGGGAAAGAATGTGATAAACTATCTATTCTTCATGCTTCCTTCAAGAAGCTCTTAGATATAGTCTGAAACTTGAGACCTGAGGGAAATAGAAGAGCAAGAGGAACTTGACATGGGTCATAAGAAAGCATTCCTATTCCATGTCTAACTGATAGTGAAACAATGAGTGGAAAAATTTCTATCTATGTAGACACACACAGTAGCTGTATTATTTGCTCACTTTGTGTAGAACATAGCATATCATATGCATCTGTGCTTATTATAGTGAACCTCAAATTATTTGGAATTGAAACCAGAATGTAAAAGTTCAGAAGATTGGTTCCCTCCCACCTGTAGCCAATGTCTTGATTACCTGGAGTAACTATAAAAATCTGCATAGATCTTAGTGGAAGATCTACTTCTATTATGTATATACACATACATGCATTATATATACCCTCTATATATGTATGTGTATATGATTTATGCTTATAATTCAAGACAACTCTGTTAAACAAAATAGTTACCACACTCCTCCATTCCCTGACCATTCTAGAGAACAGAATTTAACTTCTAATAATTTTATTCAAATTTAAATTATATTTTACTATAAAATTTGTGGCATCTCTCTTTTTACCAGCAAAATATTTATATGAGTGGGGATTTCTGGTTTTACTCAACAAAACATAGAAAAATCCACATACCAAATAGAAGGGTTGGAAAAATGGCTTGTTATTGGTGTATTTGCTTGTATGTTGTGTTCTTAACCTAACCTCTGTACACAAAGGATTGGAAAGGACTCACAAAAATAAAAGCAATAAAAAGATGAAAGTAAAAAGTGAGATTGTATTTCTAGAAATGTAACTACGAACAGATATTTAAGGCCAAATTGGGGTAAATATCATGAATATGGAGGTTCTAAGGAACTATGTTGTTCCATGGTCTAACCTTAATTCCTTATAGTTTTTTATTTTGTTTTTGGGAGCTGAAGAAAAATGAGATAAAATGACTTGCACAATCTTTTTGGTAGCAATTAGTAAAATATTGATGTAAACTCAACAATGCCTCAATTTTGAAGGAGGTTTGCCCTCTGAGTGTTGTTAATAAAATCCATAAGTCAGTGGGATCTGTCAGCTATGAAATATGTATATGTCCATATATATATCTATGGAGGTTTTTATACACAGAAGACTTTGGAATAGCTAAAATTTCAGCTAAAGTGAACTGAAATTTCACATGATGAGGCAAATCTGTAATGTTATTGGATATGGTAAAAGAAATTCTAAACAATTATGTTTTATTGACCCCGAAGAAGAACTCTCTAACTAATAAGGGATGTTTCTCCCAAACCAAGTTAAGAGAAGGCGAATGCCATAAAACTTGTCACAAGTTTATCCAGTACCATCCTGGAAAGAGAGTGGGAACATTTGGCCTTGAAATCAAGAGATGCATGGTTTTTGACCACAGTACTGCATCAGGTCCTGTAAGAAATTTTTCTTAATATTGTCCATCTCTCTTGGCTCTGCTTCTTATGTTTCCTAAGCAAACTTAAAGATGGCAGAAGGAGCAGACTCCAGATGTAGGGCAGATTAGGAGTCAGACTTGTAGAAGGTTGATCAGAATGGGCTGGCCTAATATCATATGTTTGCACGTATAGGAGGATTAGGAGGAACTTGACGGAGGAACAAGGGGGAGAAGAAGGGCGGAAATGGTGGGGGAAAGGGAGAGAGGCAAACCATGAGAGACTCTTGAATGCTGACAAAAACTGAGGACTGATGGATGTGGGGGGAGGGGGGATGGGCATGGAGGAGGACACTTGTGGGGATGAGCACTGAGTGTTATGTGGAAACTAATTTGACAATAAACTATTAAAAAAAAAAAAAAAAAAAAAAAAAAAGAATGGGCTGGCCTCACTGAGTCTGATCAACTCTAGAAGACTGACCGCCCTGTGAGGATTTTAGTAGAAAGCCATGTTGCTTTCCTCTGGAGACACCCAAATTCATCTTTATCCTCCATAAATAGCATTATTATTAGAGAGAAAGAAACAAGTTATTTCATTAAGAAAAAATTCTTAATGCTAACTCTGAAAATTTTTCTCAGGTTAAGATTTTTCAATGTGTATTCTAGCCTACATAGTAAACATTGCCAGGAACGAAGATGGCATGCAGAAACTGTGCAGGTAATTTCATAGTATCTTTCAATTAAAAACTGAAGATGTTCTAGTAGAGCTTGGGAAAAAATAATTCTGAAAGGGGTGGAATTACAGTGGACTGAGTGGAATCTCTTTTCAGTTATCCTGCTTGATAAATGAGTGGAACGTTGAGTGGCCAGGAAATCGCTTTCAATGGTCCCCCAGATAGTCAGTTCTTCCTCAGGACTTTGGGAAAAGGGAGTGGAGGCAATTGGAGACTACATTCTCCATAGAGAGTGTGCAGTCTGGAGGGAGAATTTAGAGCCCACAGGGAGATTTGGAAGTCCAGATCCTTAGTTTATTTGCTGAGGCATCACCCTTCACTTTAGGATTTGAGAGAAGGAGCACTTATAAAGTTTCTATGGAAAGAAAAGAAGCCTAACCAAGATCCCTGCCTCAAAGGAGAACTGTTCAGCTTTTACAGAGTGACATAAAAGGTAACTAATGGAAAAATAAGTACTTGTTTTCAAGCAACTGTCTTCATCCTGTTGTAGGAAATACACAAATGGGTGATTGAGTCCCTGAATATCTCCACTAAGATGAATTTTACCAGGAAAACTTTAAAGCAGAAGTTGCCATGTAAATGGCCTGCGTCTCCCTTTCACTCTGCCTGTAGACACAATTGGGAAATATGTTAATGAGGTACAATGTATACAATAGAGGAATAAAGAGTATTTAATTGAATAAATTTTAGAATTTTACATTAAAATCACCATGTGTTAAGATTGTGTTTATTCACTGATTTTTATCAAGCTATCTCACTCTGTTACAGTGAACAAGTCATATTTCACTCCAATGACAGTGGTCATCATAAGTGAACACCAATTTCTTCCAGGTTTTTTGCTTGCAGTCTTTATTTCATGCCCATGGTCCAGTAGAAATGTGATTATTCTTGAACGATTTAACAATATTATAATTTATTTCATAGAAATGGGAAATAATTTAAAACCATTATTCTTTTGTGGCACCTGGGTGGCTCAGTCGGTTAAGTGTCTGACTTCAGCTCAGGTCATGATCTCACGGTTCGTGGGTTCTAGCCCCATGTCGGGCTCTGGGCTGACAGCTTAGAGACTGGAGCCTGCTTCAGATTCTGTGTCTCCCTCTCTCTCTGTTCCTCCCTTGCTCTCACTCTCTCTCTATATCAAAAATAAATAAAGATTTTAAAAATTGTTTTAATTATTATTCTTTTTATTACATAATTAAGGCATGTTTATTCTAAATATAAACAAAATGTAGATGAGGATAACATTTTAGATCACCCATAATCACAACATCCAGAGATAACATTTGGGGATGTTACTTTACCTGACATCACAAAAAATATGTTTTGTAAAACAGATCAAGGAAGGAAAAGAGCGTATTGGTTTAGAACAGTGATCAAAGACAGCCTCCCAAAGGTGAGTCTGAATATTCACCAACCAGGTGACCTTGCACACACAGCTTAAACTCTGTACGCTTTCATTCTTTCATTTCTAAGCCAGACATATATTAGCTATAAATGGAGTCCTCACAGACCCTCTCACAAGGCCAAGTCTTAAATAGCTGATAAAAGAGGTTAAGTGCTATTATCTCCATTGTCCCTGTTTTCATCTTATTTGTCCTGCCTTCATCATTTCTTACTGCCCCTCATTCCTTCTTCTCTCTTGATTTTTAAAATTTAAATTAGTTAGGGGCACGCGGGTAGCCCAGTCGGTTAAGCAAATGGCTCTTGGTTTTGGCTCAGGTCATGATCTCAATGTTTGTGAGATCGAGCCCCACCTCTGGCTCTGTGCTGAGGTGGGGGACCTGCTGGGAATTCTTTCTCTCCCTCTCTCTCTGCCCCTTCCCTGCTCTCTCTCTCAAAATATATAAATAAACTTAAAAAAAAAGTAAGTTAGTTAACTTACACTTACTTTCTTCCCAATAATCACTCTTAAATCTTTTCTTATGCCCAAACCTTTTGAGCATATAAATATAAGTTTGAGACTCTCTTTTCAGAAGTAATGGTTACAATCACAGATATCCACATAACGCTCCAAGCTGTTCACCAGTCCACCTGGTTCCCCAAAGAAGTTAGAACCTCTATTCTGGCTTTCCTTTCTTCCTCTGCTCCAGTAATTTGATTTTCTTGTCTGACATTACTCCCAATAACACTTTGGAAACTTTCCTCCAGCCACTGGCAGGACAAACTTTCCATTTGTTCTTGCAACTCACAGTTAGCAGCTGTGGGGCTGGTCTTCAGGGACGGGGGCGGAGGGGTGGATGTACTGGAGAAAATAGGAAGAGTATATAGCAGCAACAGCTTCCTATGACCTGCTGGACCAAGGACGATCAATCTAGTCATCTAAGTACAGTAGGTTTTAAATGTGACAAAAATATTTGTGGATCCCAGGCATGTGAGGAAAGAAAGAGAAGGAGTACTATAAAGCAATGAGAGAACAGCCCCTAAACCAGCAGAAGTTTCTGTGCAATATGGGAAAGACTTTGTGTGTTTCTGGCTACCAGATGCTCGCTGTTCAAAGATCTAGTTACAGTGCAGCTCTCGGAAGCCTGAAATCCTGGGAAATATACTAATAGCGTTTGCAGTCCTTCTCAAACCAGGAAGCTTGCAAGAGAGTTCCTGGCCGTGCCACGTGAGCTCAGCCTTTTGCTTTGTTCATGCGGCAACCTGATCACTTGCTTAAGGGAGGAAATAGGGTGTTTTTCAACCTTGCCTTGAAATCGTGAAATTCCTGTCATAAAAATAAGAAATTGTATATGAAGCCTTGGGGTCAGATCACCTAGTGGTTTCAGGAGTTCTCAATAGAGTTATTATGTTTTGGAGCAACAAAGTAAGAGGAGATTATGGTTTCATACCAGTGTTTGAATTTCCTGATATTTGTTTGCTTGTGAAAGACCCTTATCATCATAGAAATGCTTAAAGAATTGTGAAAGACCCGTTTTTTTTTTCTCCCAAATCCAATTTTTGAAATAGAAAACTCCAGGATGGAATGAAGTAGCCACAGAATTGAAGTGTGTTTTATATGTTAGTTTTTATCTGATGAAAAATTCCAATCCAACGGTTCAGTTTTGATCATTCTTCTTTTCATACTCCAGTAACAGGCTTAAATGCTGGAAAATACTCACTTTACCAGGGAGAAAAAAAAAAAAGATAAAAGATCCTCCAACACATGATAGCCCATGATATTTTCCTCAGTTGTTAGTCACATTGTAGTTTTGGCTGGAGCCCAGAAACCACAACCCTCAATTACAGTTGCTTTCAGACATGTGGAAGAAACACATGCTAAAACAATTAACAAAATTATGACGTTTATATTTTTTCTCGGACTGTCAGTCCCTGTGATTCTTCACCATGTGATTCTGTATGAATCAAAACAATGATCGTAAGTCAAGCTGACCACATGTACCCTTCCTTAGTGCTTTGAAACTGTCAGAAAGTAAGATAGAAGAAACCTGATTTTCCGCGGATGAAGCATGGTCCACTCCCTGTTGGTGGCCAGAGTCACACATGACAATGGGAAGAGGGGGCAACATCCAATCCTCTCATCCCAAGGCATTGACCTCAGTTGAAGGCCAACTGCAATATGATTACTGGTAGCTCCGAGCTGTCTTGTTCACCCTGGGTTTATTGCTCCTTTTATGTTGACATACTTTAGTGCTTATTGAATGGAATGTGTAGGATAACTTGAAATTGATGACCTTTAAGCAGAAAATGAAAAAAGGAACATCAGGTTCTCATTGCATAAGACTTATAGCAATGGTAAATGAAACTGCTATCAACCCATATGCAGTAAAACATCTTAGAGGCAACCAGAATACTGCGCACTTGTTTGTGTCTCCATCACCAAATTGATCTCTGGGACTTTGACAGTAGTTTACCATTGACCTTATATATTTATAATTCCACAAGCATTTGTTAATTACCTACTATGGGCAAGCACATAGATACTATAGGTATAAAAACGAATAAGACACAGCCCTTGTTCTCAGGAAGCTCACAGGAGGAGAAAAGATAGACATACATATTAATGATTGTGCTTAATGGGATGTAAGTTACAGGTAAGCTAGCGAAACACTCTATGAAGCACAGATGAGAAACTCTTCATCTGCAAGTCACAACAGAGCCTGTGACCCTGACCACAGCCAAGAATTATGCCTCTGATAAGTGTGCTACATATTTCTGGCTTGTCCTTCTAGATCTCTTTACCTTTTGTCCACACTGTTCTTGCCCCAGGAAGCTGACCTCTGAGGACTGGATGGCTAGGCTCTTTTGCCTTCTTGGTTAGTGATAGGAGTGCAAGAGGGAAGCAAGGTCAAGCTATTCGTCCCCACTACTTCCCTACTCCGTTTCCATGGATTGGTTGCGTTTTTCTTCCAGAGGCCAAAGTTGCTGTCAGGTGCCCCTCTCCGTACCCCTCCCCATTCCAGGTTCCCAGACCCACCATCCCCTTCTTCCTTCTACTAGAGGAGAGGCACTACACTATCCCTTGATGGATCCCCAAACTCTGTCCACACCTTTTAAAAGAAAGAAGCAAAAAGGAAAACGTCTATTTTATTAAACTCTTCCCAAATTACTCATTTTGAAAACATTGTCTGTTTCTTGCCAGAACTGACCACTGAATTAACCCTCTTAGCATTTAAGGGATTATGTTCTCGGAGAAACCAGCTCAGAAGCATAGAACCAGGGTTTTCCTAGTCACTGAATGTCCTAAATTAGCCACCTGTCCAAGTAATTGCAGTTCTTGCTCTCAGGAGAACCATCGGACACTGGAACAGGCCCCATGTCATCAGTTCTGGCACAGGCAAGCCGTATGAACACCCATTACTTTCAGTGGGGCCTCGTAGGCTCCAGACTGTGGTGTTTACATATCTTCCCCCCCAAATTCAACCAAATGTTAATCTAGTTACCACTGAAAAGGACTTTTGCAGATGTAATTATGATCCCAAATCAGCTCTCTTTAAAATAGAGATTATCTGGGTGGGCCTAACCTAATCACATGAGCATCTTAAAACTTATTTTTTATTTTATTTTGAGAGAGAGGGAGAGCGTGAGTGGGGGAGGGGATAGAGAGAGAGAGAGAATGAGAATCTCAAGCAGGCTCCACACTATCAGCATATGTGGGCACAGAGCCCAACGTGGGGCTCCATCTCACCAACCAGAAGATTGTGACCTAATCTGAAATCAAGAAGTGGATACTTAAGCAGCTGAGGAACCGAGGTGTGCCCACAGGAGTTCTTT
Organism: Crocuta crocuta; assembly: GCF_008692635.1. Taxonomy (NCBI): domain Eukaryota; kingdom Metazoa; phylum Chordata; class Mammalia; order Carnivora; family Hyaenidae; genus Crocuta; species Crocuta crocuta. Next base: position 8,863,380 of record NW_027532594.1, read on the forward strand.
AAAAACAGAGTCTTTTCTCCAGCTGGTAGAACAAGAAAGTCAGAGCTACGTGCTTCAGCGGGCCTGGCAGATGGATATTGATTTCCTAGCTACCCTTGAAGGAGTTGCTGTTATATCAGTTAACATAGACTAGTTTATGTCACAGTGCCAGGATACCGTATTGTCTCAGTGTCTTAGAACAGGACAGATTTAGCAGTTGGTCATGTGGCATGCCAGATGTGGATGGGAGCTCTGTTCTGTAGTGTCATGGTCCTCGTGCCAGACAGAGCAGAGCGTTCCCTACCTTTAAAGGTGCTAGTGACCACCAGACAGGGGAAAGAGGGGACAGGAAAGTACAAAAGGACTCTTAAAGCTTCTGCATGGAAGTGGCCACATCATTTCTGCTCACTATTTCCTTTTGTAACTCACAAGCCTCATTTCAAAGGAACAAGGAAGTATAACCTTTCCTTCTTCCAGTAAAGGAAAGCAGGCGCTCGTAACTGCTCATGCAATCTATCACAGAGCCCAGTAAATAATCGATGCTTATAAAGTTAGGTTATCTGAGTAATGAAGGAAAAGTTAAATGTTTCCACATATACATCATTCAACAAATATTTATTAGATTCTTTAAATGTTAGGCAGTATACTAAACACCATTTAATAAGGCAGATAAATAGATAATATATATTCATCAAGTGTTTACACTTAGAGAAATACATTCTATCTATCTGAGAAAAACATGTGGATGAGTTTTCAGAAACTGTAGGTCAGTGTCTTGGCATGATGTGACTGTCTTCTCTGCTTGCAGACTTACCAGTCTGAAACAAGGTGTCAGCTCCATCCATGATTCTCATCTGGAACATGGGGTCCTTGCTGGCTGCTGGCAAAAGCCATTTCCTTGTGGTTGTAGGACTGAGGTCCTTGTTTTCCTGCTAGTTATTGGCCAGGAGCCACTTTCAGCTCCTAAAGGCAGCCCTCTCAGCCCCTGGCTGGGCGGTCTCCGGGAAGGTTACCAGTTTCTCCTCTGGAGAGCCCCACCTCTTGGACTGAGTGCATTATCTCGATTTCTTCCTTCACTGTCATCTCTAAGGATATCCTTTTAAAACTATATTCCTTGTAACTCCTGCCTTATTTCTTACACAACACCAGGCTTAGGATCCTGAAAAGGGGGTCTGCTCAAAACAAAAGCATGTGTAGGTTTTGTGAGAATTCTTTTCCACTTACAGATTATTTTTATTTGTGTTCAAAGCCATGGTTATATTTTATGCTTTCACCTTCATTGGGTGAAACATTAATTATAACAATATACGGACTGGTATTTATTTTTTTTTAATTTTTTTAAATGTTTTATTTATTTCTAGGAGAGAGAGAGAGACACAGCGTGAGCAGGGGAGGGTCAGAGAGAGAGGGATTCACAGACTGAAACAGGTTCCAGGCTCTGAGCTGGCAGTCAGCACAGAGCCCGACGCGGGGCTCGAACCCACGAACCGCGAGATCATGACCTAAGCGAAAGTCGGATGCTTACCCGACTAAGCCACCCAGGCGCCCCTATACGGACTGGTATTTAAAAGAACCTGTGTACTAAGTGTTAAACAAAGATTTGATTTAAAAAAAGGTGTAACCCCAGGAAGTCATCACCAAATAGCTATCCCTTATCAAGAAGCTCTAACGGCCTGTGAGTACCACAATGAGATCGATTTCAAACACTGGACTCTTACCTTCACACCAAACCTTATTGCTTGAACTGCCGACATTGAATAGTAACTGGTGTCTACAACACTTTCCCTGAAGTATTGATGGGGAGATCATTTTATGCTCAGTTAACCCTTCTTACACTATATGCTGCAAGGATTCAAAGAGTTTATAGTCTCTGCCCTTCACAAATGTCTAAAGTTTTCTAAGCTTGAGCTCTTCAAATTGAATTTTTAAAATCTCTTCTAAAATAAACAAATGAAAAGGCTTAGAGTATGAGGAAAGGCAGAAGACTTGCTTAATGAGAATAGCAGCCATGGAAAATCCATTTCCATCATTGTTCTGCACTGCGATGTCTACTGTCAAAACTAGTTCACAGGGTGGAGGGAGATGGAAACAGCAATAATCATCTCTCACAAGTAGTTTTGAACACTCTTCCTTACATAACAGTCCCCCTTATCTTTCTGCAGCTTCAGTGACCTTGGACAACCTTGGTCAAGAGGAGATGAGTTTCCTTTTATCTCCACAAGGTCAGTAGCAGCCTGACACTGCCTTACATGCCTACATCATTGACTTTACTCCACTCATCATGTAGGTATTTTATCATCTCTCATCATCACAGAAGAAGGGTACAGTAGAATAAGATATGAGAGAGAGAGACCACATTCACATGACTTTTATTACAGTACCTTATTATAATTATTTTATGAATAGTTATTTTTGTTCAGTTATTACCAATAAAATTAAAATTCATCACAGGTATGTAAGCAAAAACAAAACAAACCAAACAAAACAAAACATAGCATACCTAGGGGTCGGTACCATTCACAGTTCCAGGCATCCACTGGGGGTCTCAGACCACATCTCTCACAGGTAAGGGGGCACTGCTGTATTCAAGTAGCTATTTCCCTCTAAGTCCCATCTTTCCTTTTTTTCCACTTAGACCAAAAGGCTTTTATACTTATGAGGAAGTATTTCCTACATTGTTTTCCTTGATCACCTTTAACTTTACCATATTTGTTCCTTCCAAGAGCCTAAACACTTCCAGTTTCCCAACCTCCTTGACCTCCACCGCAGCAATTTCTTACTTGACACATCCCCAAAAGCAAGGGAATCAAGAACAAAAATAAACTATTGGGACTTCATCAAGATTAAAAGCTTCAGCATGGCAAAGGAAACAATCCATAAAACTAATAGGCAACTGATGGAATGGGAAANAAAGGGCGAGATGGGCATGGAGGAGGGTGCTTGTGGGGATGAGTACCGGGTGTTATATGGAAACCAACTTGACAANAAGACTTCCAGTTTCCTCTCAAATCAGATAAAATCGGGCCAGCAGCAATTACAAGGTTCTTTGTCCAACGACCACAGGGCTTTCCTGTTTACACAGGAGACAGGTCCCCCCGGAACCGATGTGGTACCAACAATAGGGCCCTTGCCCTGTAGCCCCAAGTCGTGGTGCTTCACTTCTTTTGTGAAACATGAACTGACTGACATCCTCAGCCTGACATTAAGGATTCCATAATCTTGCTTTCCTATATCAGACTTCTACTCTGTTTCCATCCAGATATACTGGTCTCTTTGCTCTCCCCTCAAAATTCCCATCTGAGTTCGCTTGCTTAATCTGTTTCTCTCACCTGGAATACCTTTCATCTCTCCCCTTCACTTTTTTCAAAGACTTATTTCTTCTCCTTCATTGCCTAGTTCCAATATCACATTCCTTGTAAAGACCTCCAGACCTATATTAACCTCCACGACTTCCCCTGCTCTGAATGCTCTATCGTTTAACCGACAGCTTCAAGCATCATGCAGAATAGTGTGATTTTTGTCTACACTGAGTCAGGTACTGTGCAGGGAGGGTGCAGAGGCTTTGAATATCTGCAACGCAGCCGTTGTGGGCCTTGCCTTGCTGTTAGAGACCATGACACCCATAGTCAAGAAGATACATATCAGTATATTCCACCAGTACATGTCACCTTGGTGCACGCCACGTGATATGCTAAAGTCATCTGTGTCGCTCATTTGATGGCATTTGCAAAAATACACACACGATGACTTCTGACAAATACTGAGGCGTTCGTTAAGATGCGATGATATAAAGGAGCCTCTTCTCAGTCATCTGATCTGTGAGGCCAGGAAACCTAATATGCTGCTTTGCGGCTCTGCCATTCCCAAGACCAATACAGCACACCAAGCACAGGGGCGGAATGAACCGTGCAGGCTCTGAGAGCCGAAGGTCTTGGCCTGCATTACTGCTGAGCCACCCTCACTGTGCCTTCATCTGTAAAACGGAGGTAATAAATGTACATACCTTACAGAAGCTTTGACAAAATTAAATGAGATCATGCATGTAAAGCACTCTGCTTAGTGCCCGGGACACAGTAAAAAGTCAATAAATGTTAGATATCGTTATGTAGTCTTAACATATGCATAATGCAGGTGCGTGGGGCAGTGCAGTGATAATTGCTCCACTGCCTTTATGGAGTTAGGGACACAACAGCTGAAGACACCATCAGCACAATTGGTGCTCTTTGGGCAAACACACAAACAAACCAACCAAAAACTTTTACACGTAAAACCTACTCTTCAAGGGGCGCCTCTTCAAGTTAAGCATCCGACTTCGGTTAAGGTCATGACCTCGCGGTTGGTGAGTTCAAGACCCGCATGGGGCTCCATGGTGACAGCTCAGAGCCTGGAACCTGCTTCAGATTCTGTCTCCCTGTCTCTCTCTTCCTCCCCCACTCACACTCTGTCTCCCTCTCAAAAATAAATAAAGATTTTTAAAAAATGTTTTAAGTAAAAAAAAAGTCGCCTTCAAAAGAAATTTTTTGAATTTTTAAATCTTTATTTATGGGGGGAGAGGAGCGGGGGAGAGGCAGAGAGAAAGAGAGACACAGAATCTGATGTAGGTTCCAGGCTCTGAGCTGTCAGCACAGAGCCTGATGCAGGGCTGGAGCTCACGAACTGTGAGATCACGATCTGAGCCCAAGTTGGACACTTAACCCACTGAGCCACCCAGGCGCCCCCAAAAGAATTTTTTTTAACTCTGTTTCTTACTGTGGGGGATCTAGTGCAGGATTCTGGTATAAGCCATTCCCATGCTGAGCCATGGGCAGGGAGTTTTCTTCAGGGAAGTCAACTCCACTCTTGGCTCTGCTGGAGTGAGCAAGGAAGAGTTCACAGAGGCTGACTACATAAACCCTCGTTTCCCGGAGAACTGCCAAGCCACCCGTGTCGTCCTGGTGTTTTCATTACTGCACATCTGTGGCTCTCCCAGACCTGTCTTGGTTTAGACAATCAATTACTCTGCCACCCCAGTGACAGAGATGGCTTTCCAGTCTCCCCTCCAAAGAACAGAGTGTAAGGGCCAAAGCATGCAGTGGGGTGAAGCCTGGCTTTGCAGCTCATTAGCCACGTTTCCTTGGGCAGTTGCAGGCTTGGCTGATGGTAATTGTCGCTCACTGGTGAAATAGAAATAAGAATACCCACCCACCTCACCAGGCCCTTGTGACAATTACATGAATCCACAGGACCTGACACACAGTGGCTGTCCAAAGACATGAGCTCTCTTTTCCTTCTTTTCTACACTAGGTGTGCGTTGTGAACAGAAAACAATCCCAGCAGTGCGTTTTTTGAGATTCCGTTGCATCTGAGGGGGCCTGAGCCCCTGCTTCCCTGGTCCATGCACTGGTTTCAGAGGTGGTGGGGAGAGAAAAAGCGCTTTTGGGGCATGTCCCAGAGCTCTCTGGAAAAGAGAGGCCCTGTGGCTCCTACTTACAGTCTTTAGCTGTAATCATTCAATTACACCCTTTTATGTTCTATTTTACTGCACCTGAAAGAAGCAGGGATATCTGGATATCTAATAGCTGCGTTTACAGGGAGGTGAGCTGCTAAAAATAGCCCATAATCTGTGGGCCGGTTTCCAACAAATGCTTGACTTGTTGGAGAGCTGCAAAGAGAGCGTGTTAATCAAGCCCTTCATCGGAGTCGCTTTCCCATGCTGCTTTTAGAAGGTTGAAGGCTTAGGTCTTGTTTTTACCAAGTGAAATAGAATCTTAAAAAAATATAAGCAATTACAAAGGGAGTTGAAGATTAGTACTGGGACGTTTGTGGGGATCCTACAAGAGTGACTTTAAGCCAACGAGAAACACCACACCACCACCACCACCACCACCACCACCACCAAACAATTTATATTTCATTTCCCTCTGCATGAGATTATCTCTAGAATTCCAACTCCTTGGTAGGGATAAATGCTTTCCATTGGTAGATCCTCTCTTAAGTTGCACAAGCAAGGATCTATAATTTTTTTTAATGAAAAGCAAATATGATGAAAATAGAACTTCACAGATGCGTGCTACTTGCTATATTTCAGGTTATTTAATACAGAAGATGGCCCAGTTTCTTGCTATTCTTACAAAGGGCAGAGACAAAGGCTGATTAGGATAAATTTCTTTTGTCAGAATATTAAAGTCTGGCATTTTCCTTGAGTTTAAATGCTATATTAATAAATGTTGAATATAGTTGAATGCCACTACTTTTTCTTATTCGAATGGAAGTCAGTTATTAAAAGGTCAAACATTATGAATGATTCTTAGGGAACAATACTAGGGAAATGAAATGCAACGCATATCTAGGAAGCACTTTTTTAAAAAAAGAGTTTCTATGTATCTTTAGCTAGCGCTAAAGAATAAATGATAAAACTGATATTTGAATTACTCCTTTCTTTTGAACTTTAATACAATAAATAAAAATACAATTCTGCTTCCCTAGCACCATGCCCCCCCACACACACACAATACAACACTGTCTGAAATTAAGAGTATAATTATTCATCTGCTAGAAACACAAAATGAAGGCTTTCTTTTTGCATTTTTAACTACTAACTATTAATTTAGGATGGGCTAAGATTTTGTAAAAAAAAATTTTTCTACTCTACTTTTGACAAAGCAAACAGTGGGTTTAAGGGGGATATTATGGAAGAGCTAACACACGCTTTGTCATGAGGAAATAAACACCTTTATGCGTAGTAGACACGACTCTCTTCAAGTGGCAACTGATTCCGTTCAATTCTGTTTCAAGTTGTTTGTTTCTGTTAGAGCGGGGAGGGGGTATTCTTGACAAAAATCTTTCAGTCAGCTATTAATGAATAGCTGGTGGTCAGGTTCACAGACAAAAGCCTTTTTATTGACTGGAATGGGTCAGGTTTCCAGATTTTATGCCCGGTCTCATCCCCTGAAGACAAAACAAGAGAACTGTTGGGGGCCATACATCATCGCAAGTTTGCGAAGCAGAAGCAGCAATCCCGAGATTTGCTTCAAAGAGGGGATCTCCTCATTCCAGGTTTGCCGTGAACAGTGTGACATTCTTTTTTCAATCTTTGTATACCTAAGGCACAGCTTCCCCTTTCTGACAGANTGGTCCTAGTTGGACCCTGAGTGACCAAGTGACACCCTCCTAAGCTCTCAGCCATTCTTTCTGCCAAATGACAGTAGACAGGCTTCTTCTGAGGCCCCTTTCTGCTAATCCCATCTATATTTTATTTCCTGCCATCTATACATATTTATTGAAAATATTTATATTTATTTGACATATATATATATATAAGTCACCGTCTGACACACTTTTCTGAGGTTCCAATCTTAATTTTAATTACAAAAGAAGTAGCAATTTACAGGGCCAAAGTCAGAAAGCAATAGAAATGCTAAAAACCAAGTAGAGCCTGGTGAGGAGGGAAACCAAGGGTCGAAAACGTGTGCAATTTCTTTTCTTAAGCAACACCACGGCGGTTAGTAAATTAAGAAGCAGTTGATACACTCACTGTGCGGTGTCAAGAGGTGGTATGTTTCTAAGAGTCTGAGAGAGGATTAAAGGTCAGATGTCAGCCATTTGGCTGTGGTTTTTATGTGCCTTTTACATTCATGGCTCTCCCATAAAAGTAAAATGTAACAAGTTGAATAAGTGTTGCTAACACAGGATATTGAAGTTGTAAGAATATAGCAGTGCGGTGAGGAAGCCGCAGAGAAATTCAGAATTTGTTTCACACATTCCTTTCTTAAATAAGGTGGAGCTATTTATTTTACCCCCTTAAGAAAGGATTCGCTTAGAAATGATTGGGACATTTTTTTATTTAGGGAGACAGGTAGGTAGATATGATTAAGCTAAATTTACATGAAAATGCTAAAACTACACGTATGTTTGAAATAGAAAATCGTCCTCAGTTTTGTTTGTTTGCAAAAGCATTGCATTGGGATGGCACTGTGGAACTGATCTTAATTTTGTGTCTTAAGTTATTGTGAGAAAAGATTAGATACTAATATTCACACTCTTTAAAAAAAAAAAAAGCTGCCTAAGACGTTTACTCGGGTTACTCGTCCCCTGGGGAAAGGCGATGTGGCAGCACACCATTTCAGAACCCAGAGAACCTGGTGGTTTGCTGCAAATGTGACTCCTTCATAGTTTTCCCTGGTTTCTAAGCACCATGGCTACAAAATAGGGATAAACAAAGATCACTTAAAAACAGAAGACCTGTTCAAACGCTACTTGGTCTTATTTCTAACCCTAAGATCCAGCGAATGTGTCAACTCAGGGCTAAAATGCACCGAAACGAACCCCTAAGCCCCTGAAAGGCAACAAAACAAAAACAAAGCCACAAAGGAAAAACAGGCGAGCCCTGGGCACCCTCTGAAGGAGTCGTCATTGATTTTTCTCTCTCCCGCTTCCAACTATGCTCTGGTCTCTGTGTCTTTTCGCTTTCTCCCATTCTCCCACGCTGGCTCACCAGTCCAGAGGCTTGTCAGCTCACACCAGAAGACTAATAGCTGTCTCTCCTGCCTCCAGGCTTTTCTCCCTCTCCACCTAGCTCTCATTCTTCCTAAAAACAAACTGACGTCCTCATTTCCCCATGCTCTCAAGTCTTATGCGATAAAGCTCTGATCTGGTCTGGCGCTTAAGACTGTCTGTAATCCAGCCTCATTTCTCTCCCTATTCCCTGACCTACAGAAAGTCCTGGCTTAGAACAAGTGATAGTTTTCACCAGCCCCGAATTAGAGCACAAGTTGCTATCTTTTTCAGGCAGTTCTCATTCTCACTCAAATGCATTGTGCATTGGGTCAGATGAGTCCTCTCCAATCCTTGGAATCTTCTTCACCCTAATGCCAGATTCAAATCCTACCACCGCTATGAAGTTCTCTCTCTCTCTCGCCTTTGATCTTCTCCATCACTATACCAGGTCTTAATTATTCATCTTGCCTTTTACATTTACTCTTGTTGTTAATAGTTTTACTTTCCACGGACTCCTGTTTTTTCCCTCAGCTAGGCCATAAGGTCCTTGAAGAATGGACTGTACACCTTGTCTTTCTCTGTCTCTTGCTCACCTACTTATCCAAAGCCTGAGTTCAGGACTTCGGGAGTGATATAAAAACAATTATGAACTGTGTCCCTACTCCCTTATGTTATGCTTCCATTTAAAATCAAATGGTCCATCAATCTGAGCATTCTTCAGTCCTTGACCAGAGTTGTCATCACATGAAACATACTCACTTGGTGAAGCATGAAATGTGTGGAAACTCAAATATACTTGTATTATTTGCTCTTAGATGTCAACAGCCTTTCAAGTCTTTATGTTTAGAAAGATCGATGAAAACTGATAAGCAAGGGTATTAAAGTGTTCTCTTGATTTCCATTAAAAATACTCAACAGAGTCCTGATCTTCAGTCATAACATTTATCACAACTGTTTTCAGTACCAAAAACATCTCCAAAGATATTGGAGTATCTTTTTTCTTCCCTTGTTCCCCTTTTAGCCAGCACTAATTTTTTAAAGCAATGATTCTCAAATATTCTTCCTTGTGATTCAAAATTAAAATTTTATGTGACCTGCAATTTTTTATAGCAGAAAACTCCGGCAAAACGTAAGACAAAGCCTAAGTGGCTCTAAGACTGATATTAGGAGTATGGAAAATGACCATCCTTTTAGCTGATCATGAACTGTCTGTAAAACCTAGTTCTTATATCACCCTTTTCTTCATATAGTAAAGTGAAAGACCTATTTCTAAAAGGCTGAAGTGGTAGGAATTAGTTACATATCTAGAGCATCCTTTGCTTTAATCTAACTTGTTTTTATATTATATTTCAACCTGGGAGGGGGAAAAATAGAAAACTATAATGAGAGAAAAGTTGATGATGTAAGTGGCTTTCCTGGCTTTTCCTCCGGTGAATTGCACTCAGGGCCTTTAAAACGATGGGGAACATTGTCTCTGTGGCTTATGGGTGAAGAGCCCAGGAAGAAGGATCCAGAGCCCCTGTCGGTGCTCCTAGCTCTGATTGTCACACTTTCTCTATCCGAAGCACTGTTTATGCCTCTCAAGGTTCCGTCCTGAGAGCTGGGGGAACAAGATGCCTGTAGAATTCTCCCTCCTGTATTGTTTTCTGGAAGCGCATTTACCTGATTTTTTTTACTGCTTTTTAATTATCACTGCTTGAGTTAGAATATTTATTTATTTTTTAAAAGGGGTCATAAAGTCTGACCTTTTTAAAACTTTTTTTAATCTTTATTTTTGAGAGAGAGGAGGGAGGAGGGGCAGAGAGAGAGGGAGACACAGAATCTGAAGCAAGTTTCAGACTCCCAGCTGTGAACACAGAGCCCGACGTGGGGCTCAAACCCATGAACCGTGAGATCATAACCTGAGCCTAAGTCAAACACTTAACCGACTGAGCCACCCAGGTGCTCCTGAGTTAGAATGTTTTAAATAATGATTTCTAAAAATACATTTCCACTTCGTTTGTCTTTTGACACCATATAGTTTGTTCCTCTGCTATATAAAGCTATGTTTGCAAATTCCCCAGTAGGTAAGTCTTGAGTCCAGCATAGGACACAGCACCTGGGACAAAGTCTTTTTGTCCAAGCACCAAGAGGAACTTGGAAATCCATATGTCGACCCCAAGGGATATGCCCCAAGAAGGGGCAGTTGAAAATGTTAGCTTTCAAACAGAGGAGGTGACTCCAATATAAAGAGAGAGTTTCTAATTTATGTTATTTATCATCATGCCGTTTTGTCAATCTCAGCCTATTGATAACAGTGCTCTTAGCTAGAAGTGCCCAGGGTACTCCCCTGCACCGTACTATTTGGGGTGATCCCCCACAGACCCTTCCCCAGTGGAAGCCAATGTGGCTGGACCAGTCCCTGAGGTTATTATGATTGCAAGATGCACCAAAGCAAAAAACCATCAGGGAATTTTGAAGAACAAGATTTATTACCCTTGGTTACTAGAGAGCACATAGCACACCTATGGGCCACACAGTGAGGTCACAACAGAGAGAGAGAGAGAGAGAGAAGAGAGTGCCAGCCAGGGTTTCCACCTCAGCTGGGGCTGAGGGCTGTGCAGGTTCACTCCAGAAAAAATTTTAAACATAAAAGCTGGAATTAGGGTATGGGAAAGAATAAGCAGGGTGACTTAGGTGGTCAGTTATCTAGGTTAATGAGGGCTTTCTAAAAGGGGAACCTGGTGGTCAGGCAGTCTGGTTCTTTATCTGGTTGTTTTGCCAGTTGCCATGCTACATAGCTGGTAATCATTTATTCAAGATGGACGTCTATGAAACAGATGCCTCGGCAACCAAAATCTTAATGTCAGACACTTACACTACACATGTTAATTCCTCTCTTCTGCTATCACTGTATGAAGACAACCTCACCCATCATCTGTGTTCCTGAAATCTCCTAAGGACCGCACAGTAAGTTCTTCAAGCCAGTTGTACAGTTTTTGTTCCAAAGCTTGACTTCCTAGGGAGTGGTTATGAACACCCAATGAGTACCTCATGTTTAAGAAGCATTTGTTCTAGATAACTTCTTGAAAATGATTTACTTTAGATATAAATTACTTCTGGATTTAGCCATGAAGAATACTGTCAGTGTTTAATGTACCAACGATTCCAGTGGAAAAACATAGTTCTTCTGTTACTTGGCTTGATCCTATAATTTCCTGGGATAAGTCTCGTCTAATAAGTGGCTCTCCAGTGAGCTAACTCAAAGTGGTTTTACTGGCCCTAAAAATGATCTCACAGAAAAAGGATAGTATATGTGAGCTATATTCTTCACTGGGGGAGCCACAGAGCCTATTTGTCTATTAAAGTCTTGAGAATTCCAGGGGTGCAGAAATGTGACTGGCCTTATGTAATGATATTTCCCAAACTTATTTGGCCATCAAACTGGTTTCTAGTCAGCATCTGGAAGAACTGATAGTTCCCAGAACACACTTTGGGAAACAGTGGGTTAACTGTCTTTCCTTCTTTCCTTAAAAAAAAAAAAAAAAAAAAGAGAGACTTGAATTTTTTTCATCATGAAGTACAATAGCCATTTTACTTTTATCCTACAATAATTTACCATTGTCTACCAAGCTATGGATATCTCCCTCATATTTCTAAAAGCCTGGTCTTGGCTACGAGTATGCAGCTCTCCTTTTAGCCCTATTTGCAGGGTATATGTTCAAAAGTGACTGAGGATTCCATGTTTTGTCTGGAACTGAGAAGGGAGTCATACCACCTGGGTTTCCACAGACATCCATACTCTATTCTGTTTCAACTTTTTCTCTTCCCCCTTTCTTTAGGTTTTCTATTGAATCTATAATTATACTGAATTCTTCATAGAGATAGTATGTGTCTTTTTTTCTTAATGTTTATTTATTTATTTTGAGAGAAAGAGAGAGCATGTGCATGAAAGGGTAGGTAGGGGACAGACAGAGAGGGAGAGAGAGAATCCCAAGCAGGCTCAGAGCCATCAACACAGGCCAACACTGGGCTCCATCACACAAACTGTGAGGTCATGACCTGAGCTGAAATCAATAGCGGGACGCTTAACCAACTGAGCCACCCAGGTGCCCTGAGGTAGTAGGTGTCTTGATGGTGACTCAACAGGACATAAGCGAGATAAGCTTCTCAAACATTCAACAGAATTTCCAATAAGATGATTGAAGCTACACTCTATTAAATATTTAAGGTCCAAAACAACAGATTAGAAAATAACTTTCCTACACAGAAACCACAGAGGAGGAATTTTGAATCAATGAAGATAAAAAGAAAAAAAAACTTGAAAGCAAGAACTGCATATTTAAAGGTGCTTTCTTCATCAGTGTGTGTTCTAACACTGTCATAATTTCTGGTTACATAAGCCACAGGGCAGAAAGCGGACAAAACTGTTGGTCTGAGTGTCTTAAAAATGCTAAATTAAGAGTGGAAACTCCTCCTCTGAAAGGAGTGTGGAAGACACAGGGGAAGCAGCAGCTGAGTAATGTATTCAGAACAGAATGCTGGAAATCTCATGACCTGTGATTTCTTTTTCTTTCTTTCTTTTTTTTTTTAATGTTTATTTTTGAGAGAGGGAGAGACAGGGAGCGAGCAGGGGAGGGGTGGAGAGAGAGGGAGACACAGAATCCAGAGCAGGCTCCAGGCTCTGAGCTGTCAGCACAGAGCCCAACGTGGGGCTTGAACCCACGAACTGTGAGATCATGACCTGAGCCGAAGTTGGACGCTCAACTGACTGAGCCACCCGGGTGCCCCAAACTATGATTTCTTTATATCACCAGTGTTAACCTGTAGCTAGAAAATGGTGGGTCCTTCTCTGCAATCCAGAAACCCATAATCCTCTGGTTTACTTGAACTTTTTTTCTTTTTAATTTTTATTTCTTATTTTAGAGAAAGTGAGAGAAGGTGCACGAGCTGGGGAGAGGGGCAAAAGGAGAGAGAGAGAGAGAGAGAGAGAGAGAATCTCAAACAGTCTCCATGTTTAGCACAGAGCCCCATGTAGGGCTTGATCTCAGGAGCCTGGAATCATAACCTAAGCCAAAATCAGGAGTTGGATTTCAACTAACCGAGCCACCTAGGCATCTCTGATTTACTTGAATTCTTAATAGACTTTCCAATTCTCCAGTCAGTAATTTCTGTGACACTAAAATTTTGCTTTGAGAGGGTTAACAGTCTCCATAACTTGTGATCCAAATACTCCAGTAGTTCAATGTATCATAGTTGTAGATGTGATCAGGTTAAGAGTTAAAAGTAATAACCCAAATCTGATTCCCACTCATATACACACTCCAGTGGAGTCCCTTCAGAGTCTACTCTGGATATTTCTGGGAATCTGAGAAGCTGCCTTAAGTATGCCCTTGTAATGGTTTGTAGGCTGTAGGGCATTCTTTCTTTATGCTCCTATACCCCTCACCAAAATGTCACTCTACCACCATTGCTGATAGTGCCTTTGGTACTCCTGGAAACAGGCCCTGGTGCACCCACTGCTGCCAGCTGAAGTGATACCAGGGCTAGCTGTCCTCCCCAGAGATGGGGAGATCATCCCATCCCTGAACCAGGTCACCCCGAGTCACTGAAAATCCTTTATCCACTCCTCTCATGATCTCACAGAGACTTTCCCACTTCAGTTTTACCCCAATCCCTCAGTCCATGCAGCCTGGACAAGGGAGGTGAAGGCACATGTTTACTCCATAAAGATGCTGGTAATGCCTCCACCCTTCCCTTAGGCCAAATTAACCTACATGCAAATCAATGTGTGGCCATCAACTCCTGGCCTCCTCAGACAAATGCATGTAAGTCTCACTTTCCCTTAGACCCTGCCTGGACCCTTCTGGCTCCACACATAGGTACAAACTCAATAGCTAAAGCTAATATACCCATACTCCTTGGGCCACAGATGTGGCCAGTGGGCCATCTGTTTCCCTTGCTGCTCCCCTTGAAGCCTGACCTTTACATTCATCTCAACCACATTTTGCTGAAAAGGTAGGAAGTTCCTCCAGAGATGGACTTGGCCTTCAGCAGAGGACTCCAAACAGATCAAGGCCCCACTCTCAACCAGGACTTGGAAAATTTGGAGCACATTCAAAGGGATGTCAAAGAGCGATTAAATATTTAAAGGACTAAGAATAATGGAAGAAAGCAAAAAGCTCTGGAGTCACTGGCAGCATCCCACAAGGAAAACAGCATGGGTTCTATAACCAGAGAGACATATATTTAAATCCCAGCTTTGTTTAATAACCGTGACTGTGAGCATTTGCTTCACTTTTCTGAGTCCCAGTTTCCTCGCCTCTCAAACAGAAATTATATGTAGTTTACAGACTGGCTATTTTGTCTAATATCTAATAAAAATAGGAAAGACATAAAGGGAAGAAAAGCTTTGTGAAATAGGAGTTCTATTTCTTCTTGCTCACAGTTAAAGGAAAGTTGACCCCAAAAGTTGGGAAGACTTGGGAACTAAAACTCTTGCATTGGTAGAAACAATAGAAATGACACCACACTTCTAAGACATAAGCCTGACACTGCGTAGGAACTTTTGAACCAAAAAATCTCTTAGGGTCTTGAAATATAGAACTATTAAAACCGATCACATCAACTGTTCTATATCAAAGAGTTCCTTCCCTCCACCTTCCAGTTCTTTCATGATGTAAATCCATGATCTTTATGAATGAAGAATATCTAAAGATCTTGCATTTTAAAATTAATACATGTCATTCCAGATAAGCAAGCAAATTCAATTTATTAGCAAATAAGGTTTTACATTAACAAGCATTCCTTTTTACATCTGGATTGAATTTTAACTTATATTCACCACTATAGGACAGAGGAAGAAAGAAAAAACATATATACAATATATGTTGTGTATTTATATATAATATGTTTATATTATATTATACATAATATATAATATATCACAGTTTACATTAAAATAGGGGAAAAAATCCCATTGTAGTTAATCGATATTTTTCCTGATCTTCTGTTTCAAGTAAATGGCTTTATTGTATCAAGGGTATTTTTGATTTGCAAGGTATACCTTGTATTTGGACAACCACACAGAGGAAAAGAAATTCTCATAAAAATGAAGCAGTGTTCTTGTTATATACATAAAATTTTTGTTTGAAATATCTGCAGGATGTAGTAATAAATAAGAATGTCAATATATTATATGTGAATAAAGAAGTTCCATGGAATGAATGCTATTGGAAACCAGCAAATTGTGCTGAGCTATGGTAAAAGTTAATAGGATGTATCTTAGTGTTTGTCTTATGAGGTGACTGCTGTCAGAATAGATCAGTTATCCATGCAGCAGGGGGCCCAGGTACTTCTCGTTTTACCCTGCGAGAATCAAATGAAGCAATGTACCATAAGTAACACAGTGGATGCAATCCTATGCACACTCTGTACACCTAGCCCTTACAAATTGGAGATCATAAAAGAGATGTCTCAGCCAGGAAATATACGCCAGGTATAAATAAATATGATTTAGGATAGAAATGGTCTTGATTCAACTGTGAGCCCTAGATTCTATAAAACTGTCTCCCCATAAAGGGGAGTTTCATGAAGCTAATTCGTTTCAGACATAAGTTTTGAGAAACAAAGTGATTTTTTTCCTAAGGTCATCAAAAAATTTATGGTTATGATATAAATTTTAAATTCGCAAATTGAAAGAGTTCCCAATCCATAAAATGCCCACGGCATTTCCAGAAACACTTTCAAAATTTCTACAGTGTAAGTTGAATATGTATTTATGCACTTCTCAATGGATTATTCTGCCTTGTTAACTAGACTGAGAAAGGGCAATAAAATATTCAGCTGCCTAGTGCAGTCTTTTTGATAGAGAATTCAGCTGTAACAGCTATTCAACCAGCAAATGTCTTATTCAGGAATGACCCTAGAAACTCTCATCCCACTAATCTGTGATAAAAATTTCCCTACTGAAGAACTGCAAATGAATGCAAACTGAAACATATCAAATTTGCCTAAATAATCAAAGAGCAGATGTGCATTGTCTTTTTCAGGAGAGCTTCTATTAACCAAATCACTTTGTTCTGCCTGTGCTTTGCATTTTCTCAAGTCACAAGGATTTCCCTTTTGGAAGTTATATTAATTTAGAGCAATAGAGTCCTAAAGAGTGCTGTGTGAAGATGCTGGACAATCTAGCAGTATTCTCTAATGATTGGAAAAAGCCCATGCAGCTGTGAAAGGGAACTCTTAGAAGACGGCCAGCATCTTACAGAAAAGCTGTGGAGAGCAGCCCAAAACACGTTCCCAAAACTTGCCTGATACACTGTGGCAAGTCAGGACCTCATTCACAATTATGCACCCGTAATTGTGTGCACTTACGGACATTATGATCTTGGGTGATACCAAGAGCACAGAGAATAAAAATCACCAGATAACTTTGCAATCTCGTCTACACAATTTGTTTCCCATTGCTCTTTCCAAGATTTTCATTATGGCTGCTAAACTTAAAAGAAAAGAAATGTGACTGGGGTAAGCTTCTTCTTCCTACTGAGTTGCTAAAAAGAAAAAAGAAATGCAATATATGTGAAAAGAAGAATAAAGGAACTATTTAATCTGTGTCTGAAAATCAGGCTCAGAAACATCAAGAGATGAATACAAATCTGCAAATAGGCAAATAAAACTGGGAGTTATTCTTTTTTCTTATAAAAGCCGCAATAGTTAAGAATATAAAAACATTTTATCTTTTAGTCTATTATTTTAAAATTTAAATGCTATGCTGGTTATGTTAATTGCTGGTAAGTGAATGTGATTCAACTTTGGATCTCACAGTACCTTGTAAAGAAAGATTTAGTGAATATCGAGATCCAACATTGGAAAAGCTATTTCCTCCCAGCCTCGCTGCATCCGCTATGCTTGGTAAACTGTGGATGAAGGCCCTTTTAATCATTTATGCTCACAGACCATCTCTCCTGGCTTCTGAAGTCGTCAGTGTCTTTAGCCCTCACTTATCACTTTTGCATATATTCTTACATTGTTTAATATTTCTCAAGTCATTCATTTAAATAAATAATCTTAGGGGGGCCTGGGTGGCTCAGTTGGTTAAACATCTGACTTCAGCTCAGGTCATGAACTCACAGTTCGTGGGTTCAAGCCCCGCATCAGGCTCTGTGCTGACAACTTGGAGCCTGGAGCCTGCTTTGGATTCTGTGTCTCCATCTCTTTCTGTCCTTCCTCTGCTCATAATCTCTCTCTCTTTCTCTCAAAAATAAATAAAACATTAAAATAAATAAATACTCGCATTCTCCTTCTATATTCGCTGTACCTTCCCAAATATATTTCAAGCTTTTTGATATCAGAGAGTCTGAGTATGTCCCAAAGTATATGCCAGGGTCGTGTTGGGGGGGATGCAGAGGGAGCACATATCAGAGAAACATTAAATGCACCCAGGCCATTTCACATTACCCAGAGCCCCAGGAAAAGCTCAGCCTACTAAAGCACCCTCAGTTTGATGCAAACCAATGAGAATGGTAAGCCAAGTTAAACAACTCCTGACCAGCTCTAGACAGGGACCTTTTTCATAGTCAACTTCTAATGATACCAAGAAAAGTGGAATGGGGAAGAGGTGCTCCAACTCCCAGCATTTCCATATAGGCCACTTCCCACATGCTCTGTGTCTGGTGGTAGGTGGACATGACAGGGAAGGGAACTGAGACCACATACTATACCTTATCTTCCTTCACCACCTTCATCCATTTCCATACAGCAAGGGCATTATATGCCTCTCACTAGAAGCGGAGTTCAGGAATGCAACTAGGAAGGTAGATATGGGCTCATTTATTCTGTCATCAGTTATTTGTGGAGCGCTGCTATGGCCTGACCCTTATTCTGGACTGGGACTGAAATGAAGAGCAAAGTGGGCAAGGTGTATGCTAATGCAGACCTTCCATTCTAGCAAGGAGTGAGTGACATAGCAGAAAGCAAAGACAAACAAGTGTGCAAAAAAGTGAACAAAACTAATATTTACAAGGGAAAAATGCTCCAAATACAATAAAAATATAATGATATAGTAGAGACCAGGGGTGTTAGGGTGGGTGCAAATTTGGGTAGAAGGTCACGTAAGACCTCACAGAGAAATAGACGTTTAGACGGATACCAAACTGACACAAAGGAGCCAGGCCACCTGGAGCAGAGCATTAGCTGCTCCAGAAAGAGCAAGTGCATGACTGAATCTTTGTTCAAAAACAGACAGCAGGCCTGTGCGACTGAACCATGGTGAGTGATGAGCAGAGGAGTACAAGAAGAAGTCTAAGAGGTAAGACATACCAGGCCATGCCAGGCTTTGGAAGCCAAGAAATAATCTGGGATTTTATTCTAAGTACAGCAGGAATCCAGGGAAGGATGTAACACAGTTGTGATGTACATGGAGATGGACTTGGGCTAGAACAAAAGTGTGGAAGTTGGGACACGCTCCCACCATGGTCAAGCCAGCATGAGTTCAAGTGACCTTTAGAAATGAAGAAGAGGAGGTGGCTTCAGGATATGTTTCACAGGCAGTGCCAAAGAATTGGAAGATAAGGAGTAAATGGTAAGGGGAATCAAGGATAGCTTTGGGGGCCTGGAGTGAGAAATGAGGTGGACAATTATGCCAACTACTGAAATGGAGACCCAGCAGACCTGGGAGATGTAGAGAGTTCTGTGTTGCTCCGTGAGGTTGGAGACAATTACTGTATTCTGAGTGAAAACTGCAAGTAGTTGGGCAAGATAGTTCAGAGGCATAAAGACACAAATGGCTGCAACAATCAGCATGTTGATCCTTGAAACAGTACTTTGAAACAGTAGTTATGGAGGGTACAGACACAAATGGTGCCGTTCCCTTGTTTGAGGAGGCATCAGAGCACTGGGGAGATGGTCCTGTCCATCGTTGAAGGTATTACAGGTGACTGGCAACTGCTGTTGTGAGTCAAGAAGTTCAAGAAGAACTTGAGGAACTTGGAAAGGGAATGACAAATTCTGACTCATGTCACCATTGATTCCCTACTGCTGTTATTATGCTCTTCTGTTCAACTTCTCTCCTTCACACTTGGCTTCCTTTGGGATAGACTCCATTACTCTTCTTGGCCATGGATCATTTTCTTAAGCTAGTGGGGGAACCTGCAATTATTTTTCCAAGGCTAACTCCTTAATGCTATCAACATTTTCCAGAGTTAAAGATTGCCTGCGATGGTGTTGTTAAATTGGGTTGCTTCTGTGGACCTCCAGCTTTCATATTTTAGGGGCTTCAGAAGGCTTTTACAGGTTCAATATGAGAGAACAGGCTCAAATCAATTCTAGGACTTTTTAGCACAACAGTCATGCTATTCTGTTTGAACTGGGTCAAGAACCATATGATCAGTGAGGCTTAAATTCTCAAAGCACCCTGCAGTTCCTGATGTAACATTTTCATACATAATTTCTTTATTGAATGGTCAGCTTATAAGTATTCAGAAAAGTGAGTGGGTGGTGAAACCAATTGCCAAAAAAAAAAAAAAAAAAGTTTATTTTAGTGCAAAACAATTTTCAATTCATTGTGCTTTTCTTAATGTGAGGTTTTAATGTATCTTAATATGAATTTAACTATAGTCATTATGGCTTATAAAGTCAAGAATCTATGAAGTAACTAGTAAAATCTTACATTATAAGTGGGAAAGACTTTAGATGAGCCACAATAAGATAATGACCAAAAAACACAAAGACACACACTCATACCAAACTGTGCTGTGAATGGTATTTCTTTGTAAATAATAAATCCTTGAATGCCTGGATGGCTCAGTCAGTTAAACATCCAATTCTTGGTTTCAGTTCAGGTCATGATCTTGGGGGTCATGAGTTTGAGCCCCGCATCGAGCTCTGCACTGATAGCGTGGAGCCTGCTTACAGTTTCTCTCTCCCTCTTTCTCTGTCCTTCCCCAGCTTGTTTGCATGCTCTCTCTCTCTCTCAAAAAGAAAACAAATAAACATTTTAAAAAATTACAAAAGAAACAAAGAAACATGTCTCACAGGTAAATACATAGCGATTCCAATAAAAAATATGCCTTTTAGGGAAATGTGGTCTTTATTAATAGAAAACCACATATTTTAAACACTCAGCACTACTCCATAGCTCCCTGCCCACGTGATGTCCTGTGCCCTTCCCCCTTCTCAAAAAGCAGTACCCCATTAGGGCATAGAATATCAGACCTAGAAAGAACTTTAGGGATCATCCAAGTTGGCCGACACATTCATGTATATACACGCACTTATTTTACACAAACACATATTGTAAGCCCCATTCAGCTTGGGGTTGTACACATGGTCATATCACTGGGACAAGGATTCTTCAAGTTTGCAGCCATAGGCCGCTGAAACAAATCCTTGGTCCTCCCATCAATGAATACCTCACTTTCCTTTGTACAGTTGATATACAGGTATAGAAAATAATTCTATTAAATGAATCTACCCTGAAATATGAATCCCCTTCTTCCAACACTAACCAGAATTATTTACTGAATTATTATTTAATTATTAAAATAATCCCATTAATTTTTTAAATTATTATTAAAAAATTATTTACNAGCTCAGGTCATGATCCCAGCGGTCACAGGGTTGAGCCCAGAGTTGGGCTCCTCACTGAGCTTGGCGCCTGTTTAAGACACTCTCTCTCTCTCCCTCTGCCCCTCTTCCCTGCTTATGCCCTCTCTCTAAAATTAAAATAAATAAAATAAAATAAAATAAAATAAAATAAAATAAAATAAAATAAAATAAAATAAAATAAAATAAAAAAGAGGTGCCTGGGTGGCTCAGTTGGTTAAGCATCCAACTTCACCTCAGGTCATGATCTCACAGTTTGTGAGTCCGAGGGCCATGTCGGGCTCTGTGCTGACAACTGAGAACCTGGAGCCTGTTTTGGATTCTGTATCTCCCTCTCTCTCTGACCCTCCCCTGCTCATGCTCATGCTCTGTCTCTCAATACTAAATAAATGTTAAAATAAAATAAAATAAAACAATTTAAAAAGAATTATTTACTACTATAAATACATTTGTAAGGGGTGGTATTTCAGCAGTGAGACAGTTAGAGGCAGGGGATGTTTTCCAGAATAATTTAGATCATAAACTTACCTATACTCTATGTTCAAAACCACTGCAGTTGAAAGGAAAGGAGAATTTCCTGGCTCCCTTCATTCTCTGTACAGAGGAAGAATTGGGGTAGTTTGTCCCTGATCCTCTTCTCCTTCCCCCACTATCTGTTGTTGATTGATCAGGCCCTGATGTACTAGCCTAACTCTTGTTCCTCAGCGATGGTGAAGATAACTACCTTAGGGTAAAGAGCATTGCATACCAGGGGCTGGCCCTATAACCCATCCCTACCTGACCCATCCCACAACATTGCCAAGGATGCAGAGAATCTTGGATGCCTGTGCCTTAGGACACAGACCCACATATACCCAGGAGGTTCCCAGCATAGTCTACAGCTTCACTCAGTTCAGCACCACCTCCCTATTTCTCTAGTTCACCTCTCTCATTAGGAAAAAGAAAATGACAATAGTAATTTTAACAGCTCTGTACTTTCCTATAAGAGGTGCCCCCAACCCTCTTTCTTTCTCTCTTGGAAAGAGCGTTGCTGTGGTTCGCTGAGTGAGCTTGGCCCCAAGGCTGGGCTTCCTCAGGGGACTCCTCCAAGTGAGTCTAAGGGAAATCCTGTCCAAGGGAAGCCACCCTCTGCCCCGGCCTCCTCCTGTAGAGAAACATGGGCTCTGCCTCTGAGGAGCTTGGAGATAATATGCAATTCTGAAAGGCAAATATGGTGAACTATTTTCTTGGCCTCTAGCAGAACAGGGCTCCACTCTTCATTTATCTTTCAGGGGCTGGTAGCTAGCTCAGAAAACAGAGGCATCTGCTCCCATTTAAAAAAAAAAAAAATCACATTAGATTCAGCTCTGAAAAGAAAAGAAGACTTTAAATTTGGAGAAAAACCTTTGTTTAATCACATCAGGTCTCTGTCACAAACTCCAAACTGCCAGGAAATTCCAAGCTAAAAGCGGACACTTCATCTATAACTCATGGCATGGGGCTTATTTTTATTCTTTCACATGCCTGCAAACAGAGGGTGAGGGATTAGAAAAACTGAGTTGTATGTGTCTTGGTTTTGGTTTTGGTTTTGGTTTGGTTTGATTTGGTTTTTTGGTCTTGTCAGTTCATGTCATAAACTTGGCATTACCCTGTGTTTTTTTTTTAATTAAATAAGAATATGAGATTATACTGATCCTGTTCTCCAATTTCTTGTTAGTGCTGAACAAGCACTTTTGGCACTCACAACTCAAATTACTGCCATGTTGCTCTGTGCCTCGGTATGTTTGGCTAGGAACTCGAGTGCCTTGACCTGCCATCTATCTTAAAGGCCTGAGAAAGAAATCATTTTAGCATTCCTGCTCTTAGCTCATATATATATAAATCTATGATCTATGACATGCCTGCAGCTCTGAAGTTAGCACAAAACTATGAAGAAAAAAGGAGGAGCAGAGGGGTGGAGGCGGGAGGGTGGGAAAAAAACAACAATGAAGACCTATAAGCAGAATAGTAAAAAATCTCTTGTTTTGTGCCCAGCCATGGATTCTGGATCTTATAAATGGGATAAAGAATGTATGTAACTCCAAAAGCATGTAATTCTTTCTTCTCTTTTAAATGTGGGAAATGTTCATTTTTCAAGCTGAATGCCTTGAATTTCTGTATGGGTTTAAGAGTTGTGGGGTACATAATGGAAACACAGAGCCTGCCACAAATAGGCAGTTCACCTTTCCAAGGATTTGAAAGCTTGACCACTACAAGTGTCTGGGAATAAAGAAGAAAAAATAAAACACTAACACCAGGCATAGCCTGCTAGCAAAATCGTGATTATGCTGGTAAGTCATTATAACAGAAGAACAAAGCATGCCAAGGAACAGTGATAGAAATATGGTTTTAGTGAAATAGACAATGCTCTGTAATAGATTAAACTTTAGGATCCATTCTCAGTCAAATAGCAAGTATTTCTTGTGGACCAACCAAGGACATGCTTCATCTACTAGAAATGTAAACTAATGGGACCTTCTCATAATTTGCTTCTAATTTAGCTTCAGTATAACAGGATAGGGTATAGGATACAGGATAGTGCACATGTAACCACCAGGACTTAAAAATTCAAGTGCAAGGATTGAGTGAGGGAGTCCAGCAACCACTCCTACGGTGGGTGAAGCCATGGCTCTAGAACTGTATAGACTTGAGATGGAATCTTAATTCAATTCCTTCTTTTACCAGTGTTTACTGAGTGCTCTCTCTGCAGCCATGTCTGTGGTGGGCATTGGTGGTTCAATAGTGAGAGAGAAAGAGATGCCATCCCTACCCTCATGGAGCTTAGATGGTAGTCTGGAACACATGTGTCAGTAATCACACAAGTGTAAAATCCCAACTTGTTATAAATGCTGAGGGGGAGTATATGAGGTGAACAAGAGAGTACAAAGAGATCCTAGTTCAGGCCAGGGAGTCAGGCAAAGCGTCTCTAAGGCAGAAGCCGGAGAGAATATTGGCCTGCAAGAGACTCATGGAGCAGAGTGACTGGTGGCAAAGAAGAGGGCTTACAGCAACCCTCACCCCCCTACCCAAAATAAGTTCAGCACTTCAGACTGAAATGATCTTGTCCATGAATCAACCTGCCTGAAGTTCAGTCTTCTCATTAGTAAAGCTGAATATATTAATATCTACCACAGATTTATATTAGAAAATAAATGATGTATTTACAAAACATCTTTACAGAAACATCACAGTATCTTAGAAAAATCTACTGAGACTGTACCAAAGATCAGTCCATGCCTGAGTCCTACAGACATAATAGAGAACAAACTGATCAAATACTTACAGTGCCATAAGGACGAAACAAATTCTGGAGAATAATGGGAAGACGTGATGTCTGCAGTGGGAGATAATTAATGGTGGGGCCCTTAGGGGTCAACACGTCTTTTTTTTAACTTCAGCAAAGCATTAGATTTATGAAGCAAGACATTTAGAAGTTCATATAACTAAATATACAAACTGGCTTGTTTGTTTTGGATCATTCAGTGTCTCAGAGTGAATTATTCATTCAAGCGTTAATAAATTAGAATTTTTCTATTTGGCGGTTGGCAAAATTTGCTTAAGAAAGTAAAAGAGACATCCACCAAGTTTGGACTAGCTTATGCTTTTTTTTTTTTTTTTTTTCAGCTGGCTCAAATCTCAAATCTCCAAGCTTAGAAGGTTCAAGTTATTTATTAGTGTGTCTTTTACTCCACTGATTTATAGTCCATGAGAAAACAAATCTTGAGATTGCTTGGAATTCAAGTATGAAAAGAGCAAGAATTTACCTGCATAGTATCTGGCTTAATGATAACACTGACTTTGGTAGGAAAGTGAATCTGCTGTAAGAATCAAAGCCAATGGAATTTTTCCTCTATCATGAAATAACTTTTAATGATACCTCATTCCCTTTCAAAATGTCACTGCTATATCTTTTTCCCCCATGGCTTAAACATACTTTTTCTCTTACATTCTCTACTGCAATACGTTTTTGGTGACTTCCAACTTCTGAAAACAATTACAGTTTTGGCCTATTCTTATCTAGATTCAACAGGAAAATGTCATTCTATCAACTACTCCACATAAAAAATAATAGCTCCCAAAAGATTATATGTAGTTGAAGATCCATTAGAAATCAACTTTCTCTTAGAAGAAAAACAGAAGACTATTTATTTGAATCACCCCTTCTAAAAAAATCATGCCTATTCACTTTCATTCTGCTTTCTTATTATATTGTTCAAACATCTCTCCTCAAAAATATATCTTTGCAATTTGTTTTATACTACTTACTTTGATGAGCTTGATAGAAGGTAAAAGAACCCAGCCTGATTTCTGTTTACTTACAAATTGCAGAGATCGTGCACGACCCTTGCAAATTTTACAGCAATCATAGAAAGATTTGCTGGTATCTGTCACTACCTATTTTTTTCAGACCTCCTGGGCTCTTTCAGTGAGCATTGGGAAATATTCTTACCCTCCATTTATAACTCCTAATATTGAGAGAGGAAAAAAGCACATTTTTTTAATTAAAAATTTTTTACATTTATTTAGTTTTGAGAGACAGAGTGAGACAGAGCGTGAGCGGGGGAGGGGCAGAGAGAGAGGGAGACACAGAATCCGAAACAGGCTCCACTCTCTGAGCAAGCATTCAGCACAGAGCCTGACACGGGGCTCAGACCTACCAACCGTGAAATCATGACCTGAGCCGAAGTCGGATGCTCAACCGACTGAGTCACTCAGGCGCCCCAAAAAGCACAACATTTAAATCCCAGAATCACCCCATCTTTCCTAATCCAAGTATTATCAGTAGAGTTGTTTTCACCCTTGTCCGGTTTCTCTAGTGTAACAGAAAACGACATCCTTTCTCTTCAATTAGAGTCATGTAAAGCATGTTTCCAGACCCTGACAAATAATAGACATGGGAAATAGTAGTTTACCTCTCATCCTTTTCACATATCTTGCTGCATCTTTGATACATTATTCCTAGACAAGTGCTTTAAATTGAAACTTAATAAAATTATACAGTATTGTTTCTTGGTCAAAAATCTCTTATTCAGTACATTACCTTGAATTTAACCTGTGGCTTTGAATTAATCTTCCATTGTCCTTCTCTCACTGATCATATGTAAACCTAGTTTTCTCCATGAACTTTTGCTCTTCTCCTGTCTTCCCATTGCCCCAACATTTCCTAGCTTCTCTTGCTTCAGTGGAAGTTGTGTGCTGTGTGATTTCAAATCCAGCAACATCTCGTCATCAGCCAGTAAATGCCTGCTTACCACTGTAGCCTACCTACTGGGTGCCAAGTGCTCTGCTACATTCTGTTGGGTATAAAATAATACATCAGATGCAGCCTTTACCTTGGGCACAAAGCATTGGAAACACAATTTGGACCTCAAGTTGCACAAAGTAAAGTAAAAAGAATTCAGACAGAAATGAGATCATTGAGGCTGAAACACACAGGGAAGACATCATGGGCTGGGCCAGGTTTTGATATGCAAAGAAGATGATAATCAGCTTGTGACCAAACTACTGCTGTTCAGTGGCATGCAAAGCTAGAGGGTCTCAATGTGCTTCGAGCTTTGTGACACCTTTGTCAGACTTGGGGGAATCAGTTCCTGAACAGTAGGCAGCAATGATTCTGCCTAGTTAGGTTTCATAGGAACAGCAACTAGAACAGCAGAAGGGAAGGGGATTCTCCTTCCCCATGGTCCTCCGATGAAGGGATCAAGAAGATGTGGTTTATCTACACAATGGAATATTACATGGCAATGGGAAAGAATAAAATCTGGCCATTTGTAGCAACGTGGATGGAACTCGAGGGTGTTATGCTGAGCAAAATAAGTCAGGCAGAGAAGGACAGATACCATATGTTTGCACGTATAGGTGGATTAGGAGGAATTTAATGGAGGACCATGGGGGAGAAGAAGGGGAAAAATAGTTGGGGATGTTTCAATTTTTTACCTAACCTTCAACTGTCCCACTATGGCTGATCAGTATTAATTACACAGACTTTCTTAAAATAACACAAATACCCATTTGTTCTATTCTTTGCTTGAAATGCAAACAATTTAATTATGCACATATTTGAAAATCCTAAGACTCTTGTTCACAGAGAGAATCCGAAAGACATTTCCTTCATTCATTGACTAAAGAACTCAAAGTATTATGGAATGTGGGCAATCACTATTGCTTTTGCTGTTGTTCATTACTTGCAGTGCACCTATATCATAATCGTACTGAACATTAATTAAACCCTAACCTTGAACCAAGAACGATAGTACTATTACTGATATCACCTCATTGAATTACCTCAAGAATTTTGCAAGAGAATACACTACCCACATTTAAAAAAAAAAAATGAGCTTAGGAAGTAATTGAGTACAGATAGATCAATTACTGTGGTGCCTATGTGGCTCAGTTGGTTAAGCATCCAGCTTTGGCTTAGGTCATGACCTTGTGGTTTATGAGTTTGAGCCTCGTGACTGACTCTGTGCTGACAGCTCAGAGCCTGGAGCCTACTTTGTGGATTCTCTCTCCCTCTCTCTCTGCCCCTCCTCTGCTCATACTCTGTCTCACTCTCTGTCGCAGAAATAAATAAAACATTAAAAGCAAAATAAAAAAATTAAAAAAGGAAAGATCAATTACCGTGGTCATTCCATTATTGGGATATTTCTACCAAAAAAAGGTGTAAACCTAACTGTTGTTATGTTATTTCTCCTCTCTGTTACCCTAAACACAAATGTATCAAGTTAGCTCTTTTCCCTCTGCTAACAGGGAGATGTGGTGCTATAAATAAATAAACAAACAAACAAACAAACAAACAAACAAGTAAATGAGTAGATGAATCAATCAATCAATAGATAAATCAATAAATAAATAAGACAGCAGATATTCAAATGAATGCAGAGTTTTTTTCGTGGATACCCACCCATTCCAGTTAATTCCACTTACCTTGGGATGCTTCTAGAAACCAAAGAAGGACCGTGAAAGTGTCTGCTGTGTGTGTGACATTTTTCTATAGCTAATGGAAAGTCTCCATCGACTTTATTATTTTATTGATATCCTTAACTGGGTAAATACTGTTAATTCTATGCCAGTAGGAACAGTTCTGAGAACAGCACACACCTCTATGCCTCTGTACTGAACCCTTCCTCCACACCACATCCTGAGACATCTACTCCCTGAGGCTACAGCATGGAATCAAAAGAACTTAACAGCCTGTTGGATTTAATCTTTAGTCTTCTATAAACTGGGTAATTTCAGTTTCCCTCAGGAAACATTTGTTTACTTATTCATCATTTGCTGATCTATACCTACCACTTACTACTACCTATCTGTTACTTACTATTGATGAGCTAACGGGTATCTTGTTATTACTGGTGATACTAGTATGATGTAGTATGTTCCCTTTCCCAAGACTATTTGGATTTTAACAAGGGAATTGCCTTAACTCAAAGTAACGACTATTAGGCATTAATGAATATCTTAGAGGTTACACATGTGGATGGAAGGCCTCACCAGTAGCCCTCAAGTCTTGGAAGCATTGATCTACAAGTGATCCCAGCCATGATCATCTACCTCAGCCTTCATAGATATCTTTTCAGGTATGAATCCCTGCTTTCAGAACTATCTTCCCAGACTACCAGAATGTGGGTGTATTTAGTTCCACTCAATTTCAACCTGAATGGTATATGATTTTTTTAAGAAGAAGACATTCTGAAAGACAAGTTTGGGGAAAAGATCTTCTTCATAGTACATTATTCATAACATACTTTCATGTGAACAGTTCTGGGAGTGAGAGGAGAAAGATGAAGAACAAGTGAAAAAGTAAAATAGTTGCTTCCTTGAAAGGAATCCATGAATGTTGAGGGAAAGACAGATATTAACACACACTCACATATACACAGAAAGTGAGAAATAAAAGAGGCAATGAGGAATGATGCTGGGTGTGAATTGGAACCGGAAGTGTCTCACCTCAAGGGGCAGAATGGAAATACTTGTATTATATTTGGGATTACTCCTTTTCACTCACCTCTTCACTCATTTTTTGCAGGGTTGTGGCAGTTGAGAAGCATTAATTTGCTTATTTTCTTGCATGTCTACATTTTACTAGTCAGCCATCTTCCTCCTAGCTTTCATGACCTGCAGTACTATCTACTACGTGGAGGAGTTACAAGGGGTCATGAAAGGTTTCTAAAAGTGTGTATGGACCACATGCCTGAGAGTCACCCAGGACATCCATTGGCAACCTGTCTTTCCACTACTCCACTTCAAACACACAAATCACTGGGACTCTAAATGAGTACTTTAACATGCTCTCTAGATGCTTCTAATGAACATCAAAGTTTACAAACTGTGCTAAGAAAAATAGCACTAAATTAGAATCACTAAGGCCTCCTTTAGCTTACATCTAAAATTAAGAGTTGGATTACATCATCTCCAAGTTAACATCCATCACAAATATTTCATGATTCTAAGCTACACATTTCTATCCTGTGCACTTCCATTGGATATTTTGTTATTGTTTTTCTTTTTTCTTTTTCCCTCCAATGTTTAATTCTGCAAAAACTTTTATTTGCCCTCTCTTAGGATTTCTCTTAACTTATTATCATGAAAACAACAGAATGATGTGGTCTACTTTGGACATTTGGACAACTTTATGTGTAACTGATTTCAGGAATATAGTGGGGGCACAGTAGACTCTGATGAAAGCCTTACTCTCAAAAAATTCATTTGGTTTACACTCAAAATCATAAATTTTCAAATGTGGAACAGAAGGAATTCGTGCTGATGCTCTATTTATTACTAGCCCACCCCTCTAGGACTTGTACTTTATGTGCCCTTTCACTAAAATCTGGGTCCTAAGCACATAATTAATAAATAAAGAGATGTTTTAAAACAGGTATTTTAAAATGTCTAATTAGAATTAGCTCTGTTCTTGTTAGGCTACAAGACTGCATATTCTTACCAGACAGGATACTCAATTTAAACAATTAAAGGTGTTCCAAACGAGTGTTTATTAATTGAGCCATAGCATTACAGTGAAGTCCTTCTGCACTTCCTCTTGTCAAACCTATTGAGGATGCAATGCAGAGCTATTTGGCAGGTGGCCACACTGTAACACAGCGGGACATATTTGGCAGATTTATAAGTCGCCAGACTTTTGCCATTTGGCTTGCTAGCATGTTTTCTAGTTTTTTTTATTCTTTCCTTTTTTTGTCTTTCCTCTGAAAACACGGGTTTTCCTCAGCAGAGTTATAATTCGTAGATATACTTAGCATCATGTTAATTACCAGTAATTAAATCAAAACATGACTTTACACAATTTTTGCAAAACACATAGATTTCTTTCAGGAGAATTTTCTCAAGATCACACAGGGTGATCTTCAATGAAGCCCTGTATTGATATATAAATATTAATTGTAAATGCCATGTTCTATGCCCAAAACCCATTTGCCTTCAAAACATGTCAACTTTACTTTAGATACATGCAAATCACATAGTAAAACCTATGAAACAAACCAAAATTCGTTTTTCCTTAAGAAAAATTCAAGTTTCAGTGAGTTTGACCTGTTCCATCATTAATATACGTCTTGATTGAGTATGGCTCTATGTTGGATTACCAAACTGATTTCTTTGTATATTTAATAACAAAACAAAACAAAACCAAAAAAACAAAACTTTGGCCTGAAATCTGAGCAACATCGGCCCTTGCGTTGGGCCCGGTTTTAAAGGACTCAGTCTGCATATCACAAACAGAAAAGAAAAACGCATCAGGGGAAAGATGAGCACCTATATCACTCAGGATACAGAGTTCAGCTCAAAACCCAGAGCTACACCTGAAGTCCTAAGTATGTGCTCTCCACTCAAGCCCCAGGGAAACACGTCATCACATCTCTTGCTCCATATCTTCAAAAGTCTGTAAAGTGTGCCATTGGAGATACACACTGCTTCAGAGTGCAGAGAAGATTTGGAGGCAAGCACATTAAGTAAGAAAAAAGGACAAATGAATGAACTTACCAAATCCTTCCTCTCAGCATGTATGCAATGAATATTTGCAGAATGAAATATTATTTCCTGGTAGTGCTGACAGCACCCTTTGTATTTCTCTTTGTGTCTCAATTTGTGGTGCCAAGGTACTTCCAGATTAGATTACTATACACAGAAGTTGCATGCAGTAACTTTTGCAACAATTTAGCAATATTAAACAATTCCTATTACCCATAACTTTGTGTACGTGTGGTCAGATAACATGCCTAAGGCATAATATTGTCTCTTTACATTGGAAACCAGTTGGGTACTGAATGCTAGAATATTTTAACAAATAAATATCTAACGAGTTTCAATTAACTTTTTAAAATAAATTTTAACAATAAAACTTTAAATATTTAAATAATTTTATTAGTACATTTGATATATGTAAAGTTAAAATGTATTTGTGTCTAATTTTAATTATACAAATTTAATATTTTAGAAGAAAAATGTACTTTCTTAAAATCATATACAAAAACTACTTTTAATACTTTACATTTACTTTAATTTACATCTTGACTGAGATGTATTCAATGTGTATACTTCTAATTCTTTATATCATTACTGTCAACACACAAAAATAACTTAGGAATTTTCATTATAGCAATATAATTAGAACAGAAATGTTCTGAAATAAGTAACTTATGTATTTATATTATTACTTTTCAAAAAATATGATTCATAAATAAAATATTTAAACATGTGCAAAAGTGATTAAATTTTGTTGTCTTTCAGATCTCCTCAACTTTCAACATATATAAAAACCATATCTTTG
Source organism: Crocuta crocuta (assembly GCF_008692635.1). Classification (NCBI taxonomy): domain Eukaryota; kingdom Metazoa; phylum Chordata; class Mammalia; order Carnivora; family Hyaenidae; genus Crocuta; species Crocuta crocuta. The sequence goes on from NW_027532594.1 coordinate 8,895,217, forward strand.
CACAAATTCTTTTTTGGTATGAAAGCATATTTGAAAAAGTAAGGGGGTTGAACGAATTTAATTAGAAGTTTGAAACCTGAGTTTAAATCTTTTAAATATTTAGATGTATGATGTATTATCTGATATATGATTTTATTCTTGTCTTGTTTCTCCAGTGTTGGGGGAGGTCTGTTTAACAATGTAAATGTTTTCCAACAATGGATATGGAGTCTCAGATTAAGACAATGCCTATCCATGTTTATTATTTCATTTAAAATAAGTACACATACCAAGGTAGCTTAAAATTATATCATGGAAAAAAATTATAATAGCCCAATTTATTTCTTTAGTACATGTTTTATGGCAAACACTCTTAAACAGTAGGCCTGAATTATTCCCAATAGGAAAAGATACTATTAAAAATCATGAAGCTAGCAGAAAGTCAGGGCATAAAAATTATTTTCACAGTATGTATATCTAAAATCCAATTCTCAGTTAACTTCAGTTTCCACTTTTGGACACTTGATATAGGAAAAGTCAGTTAACTGGTGAATAAAACATTTCTTGGCACGGTCAAATTTCATAGGAGACATTTATTTCTCCATGCTATTATCTATCTTAATTATTCCATGGTCCTTTTTTTCCTCTATTGTATTTTTCAAAGCAATTATAACCCCCAAGGCATTAGGTTAGTAGGAATGGAGGCTTTAAGGTCAGATTGGAAAAAGAATCAAAGGAAAACATCACCAAGCTTTTTCACCAAAGAATAGCATTCTTACAAAGATACCTCATCATTTCCTTAAAAAAGTGATTGCATTTCAATGACTTAAGAATCCAACAGTGGATCCTAAAAGATGTAAATTGATATAGGCATAACAACCTGAATCGAATAACTATAAAGAAAAGCAATTCTTTTTGGAAGTTAGGAATAAATTCTGATAAATCACAAAAGACCTTAAGTAGCTAAAGCAATCTTAAAAACGAAGAAAACTGGAGGTATCACAATTCTAAATTCTAAGATATACTACAAAGTTGTAGTAATCAAAACAGTATGGTACTGCCACAGATATAGACCCATAGATCAATGGAACAGAATAGAGAACCCACAAATAAATCCACACTTTCTTGGACAAAACTCACCTTCAACAAAGACGCAAGAGTATGCAATGGGAAAAGAGACAGTGTCTTCAACAAATAGTGTTGGGAAAACTGGACAGCTTCATGCAAAAGAATTAAACTGGACCTCTTTCTTTCACCATAACCAAAAATAAACTCAAAACGGATTAAGGACTTAAATGAGAGATCTGAAACCATAAAAATCCTAGAAGAGAGCACAGACAGTAATTTCTCTGGCATCAGCAGTAACAACATTTTTCTAGATATGTCTTCTGAGGCTAAGGAAATAAAAGCAAAAATAAGCTATTGGGACTTCATCAAGATAAAAAAAAAAAAACTTCTGCACAGTGAAGGAAACAATCAACAAAATTAAAAGGTAGCTTACTGGATGGGAGAAGATATTTGCAAATGACATATCTGATACAAGGTTAGTAGTCAAAAATCTATCAGGGACTTCTACAACTCAACACCAAAACCCCCCAAATAATATGATTTAAAAATGTGTGGAAGACATTCAGGTGGCCAACAGACATATGAAAAGATGTTCAACATCCCTCATCATCAGAGAAATGCAAATCAAAACCACAGTTAGATAACACCTCATACCTGTCAGAATGGTTAAAATCAAAAACCCAAGAAACAACAAGTGTTGTCAAGGATGTGGAGAAAAGGAAACCCCTGTGCACTATTGGTGGGGATGCAAACTAGTGCAGCCACTGTGGCAACCAGCATGGAGATTCCTCAAAAATTAAAAACAGAATTAACATGTCATCCAGTAATTCCACTACTTGGTATTTACCCAAAGAATACAAAAACTATTTCAAAAAGATTTATGGATCCCTATGTTTATTGCAGTGTTATTGACAATAGCCAAGTTATAGAAGTAGCCCAAGTGTCCACTGCACTGATAGATGAGTGGGCAAAGTAGTGGTATATATATATAATATATATATTATATATATATATGCAATAGAATATTACTATATATATTATATATATTGCAATATATATATTGCAATATATATATAATATATGTGTTATATATATTGCAATATATATATATGCAATAGTATATTACACACTCATAAAAAAGAATGAAATCTTGTCATTGATGGATTGATCTAGAGGGTATAATGCTAGATGAAATAACTCAGTCAATAAGAAAGACAAATATCATATGATTTTGCTCATATGTGGAATTTAAGAAACAAAACAAACAAAAAAAGACCAACCAAAAAATAGATTCTTAAATGTAGAGAACAAACTGATGGTGAGGGGAGGTGAGGGGGGGAATTGGTGAAATAGGTGATGGGGATTAAAAGTACACTTATTATGACGACCACTGAGTCATGTGTAGAATTGTTGAATCACTATATTGTACACCTGAAACTAATATAACACCATATGTTACCTACACTAGAATTAAAATTTTTTAAAAGAATAAAATATGTATGTAAAAACAAATCCTGATAAAAATAGAGATCTCTGAAAGGTGTATTTTAATATTAAAAATATCTATAGGTATACCTAAAAATAAGGGATGTGATTACTCAACTGTATGAAAGAACAAACACATGCAAAGGTAGTGTACAGTTGGTTATTTGAAAATAATCTCTTATTATTATTCACTTAATCCAACAAATTATTCTTTTCTTTAGAGATTTTAAAATCTTAAACCAAAATTAGTGTAATATTCCTGGATTTTATTTGCTTTATATCACTTCAGATCATCAGAAAGTAAAAGTTTTAAAAGATATTCTCTTCATCTGCTCACAAATGCAAAATTTTTCTCTGGCCTCTTTTTGAAAACTCCTTATGAATATATCTGACGTAGGCAAGAGGTTGGTTGTTTTAGTTTCTTTATTTGCAAACTCTTTCTTTTCTCTAATTCCCAACACAAATCTGTGACAGTTGGTTGTCAGAAAGTACTCTTCTTTTGAGATTAATCAGATTTTACTATCATTAGAAAGAACAGGAAATGATGTGAACTAAAAAGGGAGTTATATTAAACATTTTGGAAAATAAAAGAAAACTTCAAATGACATCTTCACAGAGCTGGAAAAATAATGCCATGTGTTTATCCTGGAAATTTTGATAAGTGTTACATTGTTGAATGGGGATTCTTGATGCACTTTACAGTTAACAGATAAATAAAGGTACTAAAAACTCTTTAACATTATCATTATTATTTTAAAAGTCCTCTTCAAATGACAGTATATAATTTCTATAAATCAAGTAAGCTTTTTTCAATGCTTCTGCATACTTAAATGAATTTTCATGCCATCATTTACTCTTAAATTTGCTTTGAGAGTTGGTAATTACTATAATGTACCATAATTCACTCATAAGTGCATTTAAGTTTAGCTTCATGATATATACAAAAGCGAAGAAAGCTCTTTGGGAAAGGTAAGTAAAAAGAAAACCTTTTACTTCATGGTATCAATATTTTTTTCATCAAATATTCTAAGTGAGACTGAGATTTTTTAAATAATTAGTGTTTTCCTGTACGTGTATAATATTTATCTTGAGTTTGCCATCTCAATTTTAGTTTTAAAAGAAGCACTACTGGAAATCAGTATGAAGGTGGCATGATAATGACATGTTTTGTAGAACAAGATAACACACAAAAGTTGGTGTAACATTGAGAAAGTGTATTTCTTTTGCAGAATCAGAATGATGCTTTGTTGGGATAACTTTTATATTTGCATTTATTTTTTCTGGTTACATATAAAGTCATAATCTACTCACTTAGCTCTGCATGTACTGTGTTTGCAATCAATAAACACTATTCTTAAATTATCGATTTGCAGATTTTGCACAGCAGACTTCTGCTTTCATTTCATTTCACCTCAAATGTTCTTGGCTGTATTTTTCTATTTAACTGAACATTCTTAATATAGACATCGAATGGCCTGCAAACTATCGAGAACTGAAGAGACATATTTATGTTAGTTCAACATCAGAGTCTCATGCATACTTATTAGGTGAAATTACTGTCATAAAGAACTAATTATGTTTCTGGCTTTTATCATACATTAGCCTCAAAAAACATAAGCACACATAAAAAAAACAGGATCTTAAATTTCCACATTTTGTACTGATACTTATAATTTTAAAATCAATGGATCTATAGAAAAATATGACCGCGTTTAACTTTAGTGGAAATACAAGTGGAGGAACGCTTACCCATTGACTTGAACCACATCAAAACATCAGGGAAAATGTTCTATTAAAAAGCCAGATATCTTCACTTAAAAGTATCATGACTTACGTGCCCAGAGGACTATTGCTGATAAATTGCAAAGTGACACTGGCCTCCTTTTTCTCAAAGCCATCGTTGAGATTACTCACCACTCAGACCAACCAACATCCAGTCGTCAGAACTCATAAGAAGGCACAGCGACATGTAGTTGGAACAAATCCTGTCCACAGTGGTCACTACAGAGAGATTGCCTTGTCCCTGTGAGGTTACTGGGTACTTCTATGTGCTCTAATTTTATTTATTTATTTTTGAGAGAGAGAGAGAGAGAGAGAGAGAGAGCATGAGATAAAGTGTGGATGGGGGAGGGGCCGAGAGAGAGGAAGAGAGAGAATACTAAGCAGGCTCCATGCTGTCAGTGCTGAGCCGGAGGCAGGACTCAATCCCACTAACTGTGGGATCCTGACCCAAGTCAAAATCAAGAGTTGGTCACTTAACTGTCTGAGTCACACAGGCGCCCCTTCTGTGCTCTTTAAACCACTTATCAGTAATTAAAGACTGTTTTTCCATAAAATAAGCATGTAGTGACTTCAAGTACTAAAAATGCTGTCTAAAGAATGACAAGAGGGTCTCTTGGGTGGCTTAGTGGGTTGGATGTCCTACTTCAGCTCAGGTCATAATCTCACAGTTTGTGAGTTCAAGCCCCGCATCGGGCTCTGTGCTAACAGCTCAGAGCCTGGAGCCTGCTTCTGATTCTGTGTCTCCCTCTCTCTCTGCTCCTCCCCTGTTCACACTCTGTCTCTTAAAAATGAATAAACGTTTTAAAAAAATTTTTTTAATGAATGACAGGAGCTGATAACTGGAGACTGGCTATTCAAACTGTAGCCCTCAGGCCAGCAACGTTAGCATCACTCATGAGCTATTAGAAACACAAAATCTCTGGCCCTGTCCTAGATCCAATGAGTTAGAATCTGGATTTTAACAAGATTCTGAGATGATTTATATGCACATTACACTTTGAGAAGCACAGATCTAGAGCAGTTTTCTCATTCTCTCTGTGGTGAATGAACTGTTTTTTATTAGTGATTTCTTTACAACCTATATTTTTGTAAAACATAATAAAAACAAATTACTCCAATAATGAAATAAAAGACATAAAGGCACACAAACTGTCACAAGTATGATTTTTCTATTGTAGACACAGACAAAATAACAGTCTATCGAATTTATAAGGTGTTTGGTAGTAACTTCACAAATGTACGATATCAAGACTGTCACCCACTTTATTTAAAATTGTTTCATTATGCAATATATTATAACAGTCTTTCAAGCCTCTAACTTTTATTTTTACTTCTCAATTTCATTGGCCATTGCAAAACAGGTTGCATACTTTCCTTGCATGTATGCAATTATTAAGATCGTTCAAAAAACAAAAACAAATATATTAGAAAGACAGGAAAGTCCAGCTGACCAATTCCCACCTTTAAACAGTTGAGACCAAACTGCTTCTTATTCTGCAGATGCACAAAGAATGTACTTTAAATCCTCTTGACAGAAATTTTCACCCTCTCGCCTCCGCATGCAATAATGGTAGTTGATAATCAGTTTCCATATTATCTCATAATAGAGAGAACAATCTCTAATTTAATGCATCAGGCTCTCCATAATGCACAATTTTACTACATTGCTAGGGGCACTACTTAGTGTTGGTGTCTTTTTATTTTAATAGCAAGCCTTCCTTGAGGAGGAAAGCAGTATAATGCTTGCATTCTAACCCAAGCTCCTCAAGCTAGATAAGTACTCCAGAACATTCCTCAGCTGGCATCAGACCACATCACACACCATCAGACCAGGCTCCTGCACAGAAGTCAAACCCCAAACCAAATTTGTTGATAGGGTAATGGTTATAGTTTTCTTACTTTTATACAGTTCAGAGCTAGCATTCACTGTCAGCCAGGTCAAAAAGATAATTCTTCTGACGCATCATCATGTCCAGATTGCACATATATGAACAGAATTGCTATGTCAATAATATATGTGCATTTGTCAAGTCAAGTGCCATAAAAAAAATCCTGATTGTTTTGTTTATTCTTTGCATGAGTCTTCCATAGAACCAAACAGCTCCTGAAAAATTCGAACTCTAATGTCACTAAAAACTGATGCATAACCATACTTCTCTGCAGACTTTCCAGTGTTTCCTAGCAAAGCTTCTTTGATCCAACTTTTCACTAGTGCTTCAGCAATTGGCTGATTTCTTATTCTTATCAGTCCAAAGTGCAGCTTTACAAAAAGACTGAAAATTGCTAATATTTATATGTAAAATATGAAACATCTGCTTCTGTCAGATTTTGAATTTAATAGTCTCACTGTTAGCATTTTTTTTAAACCTGTGGTTTGTGATTTGTATGTAAATGACTCTGAACTTTTAATGGTGCTTTCACTTCATTAGCCAGTACCTCTTAGTTAATAACCAACTGTGATTTTAGCACACTGCTGTCAATTAATGGCTACAGAGTAGAACTTTTATAGGAAGGATCATAATCCTAAGTAAAAGCAAGACAAACTTCTTTCTTCTTCATATTTTTGGAATCATTGTCACCATCACCACCATTTTGTTTACTTTTATATCCATAATAGCTATTAACCAAAAATAATCCAATGAGCCTTATTTTACAACATATTAATTAGAAATACAAATAAGTAATCTATTTTATGTCTGTTGTTTAACTAATAATATTAAATATAAATTTGATTGTATTAAAAGATAATGATGGAAAATTACAAGTTATAAGAATAAACAAATGCTTATGTTTTTTTTCTTACCTATACATTTTTGGGTTACAGTTCCCTAACCTGAAAATATCACATGCTGTAATGCATTCTAGCTGTCCATGATTATTCTGTACCTCATGCCACATTGTGACTCACCACGTAAGTGTGACAGTGGCTAACAGGCCTGTACCCTGTTCCTTAAGACAAGTCAGGAGCTTGAATATCACAACAATACGTATTGCGGTAAAAGTTCCTAAATGCCTACTCTCAATTTCTGTATATATCTCATTGCAAAGCATCCGTCACACCATTTACAAGATGGTACCGGATTTGACCAGCACTGATCTAGTCTGCTTCTCACTTTTGTTAGGTTTATTTCACTAGGGATATACTGAGCACTGCGCCCTGCTATCAGGTGGAGGTGGTTAAAGCACATTCCTATACTGGAGATGCTAAACATCTACTTAAGGAGCAAAACAAGGAAATAGATAATATTTTTATATATAATTGTACAAGATTTTACTTAGAGTATCCAGAGATGCAATTAAATTCAAACAGAAGATGAAGGAAGTCTTCCTAGGGAAGGTAACCTCTGAACTACGTGTATTAAGAGATGAATGAGTAGTAATAAAATATGGGTATTTTTTGCACAGAAAGAGAATATCTTAAGGAATAGCACGGCACAGGTGTGTGCTGGGGGAATGGGTGGGAGGAGTGAGGGCACAATGAAAACTTCAGTGCTTCTGAAGGGTCCATTACAAGACAGGTCATGACACAAGATGGAATTGCAGGGGAAGGAAGTGCCCTTTACGAACCTTGAACCGGACCCATGATGTCCCCTGAGAGATAAAGCAGTTTGTTTCCTTATGTGTGCTTTGTTTCATTTATGAACCTAGGGGAGTCAAGCACAAAACCACCACATTTCATTATTATCCAGTCTACTGTGGAACTCTCAGCCATTGCCTATCAGCTTTTTCTTAAGGTCTTCTCATGTTTCTTGTCACTCTAAAGTCTCCTTTGTAACTATGATCACAAGTCCTTAATTTCTCAAAAATTATCCAGTCAGGTATTATTCCAGACTGCTACATCTCTCCTTCAAACTAGGTCATATCTATTGCTATACTTACTCATCAGGCCAAGAGGATGGAAAGAACAGAAGTGTAATCTGTGACTTTAGACAATTTTATGACATGTAGGCAGATAGCATTTAAAAACAAATAAATAAATAAATACAGGGGCTCCTGGGTGGCTCAGTCTGTTACGAGTCCAACTTCGGCTCAGATCATGACCTCACGGTTCATGAGTTCAAGCCCCACACCGGGCTCTGTGCTGACAGCTCAGAGCTTGGAGCCTGCTTTGGATTCTGTGTCTCCCTCTTTCTCTACCCTTCCCTTGCTCACACTGTGAATCTCTCTGTGTCTCTCAAAAATAAAGAAACATTTACAAAACTTTAATAAATAAAAACCAATAAATACAGAGAACAAGCTGAAGGATGCTGAGTGGGGGGAAGGGGTGAGGATGGGCAAAATGGGTGAAGGGGGTATAGGCTTCCAGTTATGGAATGAATAAGTCATGGAGATGGAAATGTAGGGAATAGAGTCAATGGTATTGTAATAGCAATGTATAGTGACACATGGTCGCTATGCTTGTGGTGAGCACAGCATAAGCTATAGGCTGGTTAAGTCACTATTTTGTACACCTGAAACTAATGTGACATTGTGTGTCAACTGTACTCAAATAATTAAACAAACAAGCAGACAAAAAATAAAAATATAATGTGGAGATCCAAGTTGAAAGTTACTAGATAAAGAAACATTGGCCTTTTTAAAATCTATTTTTCATTTAAATATGCTCTTATTTGCTCCCTTCTTCATTATCATCAATCAAAATCACTATGTTATTAGGTTGGATTTCCATTCTAACTTCTGTCCATAAGCCTATGTACCTTAGATAACTGTCTGCTTCTCGTGTTCTGACTCTCCTTTTAAAATTCACTTTACCCATGAATCCATTTACTCACTGTAAAAATAATTTAATCACTCTGAAGTGCTATTGATTTGCTTTTACTTTGTGTCCTTTTCTATTTCATCAGGATAGGAAACTGAATGTTACCCTTTCCAGTTAATTAATATGTTTACCGATGAAGTTACATTACTTAAAGGTGCAAACATACTTTTAATACAATATATTTCTGGAAGCTATTTCAAAAAAACGCAGGTTATTTCAAAATGGAACTTACTTTTTTTATAGAAACAAATTTAAATCAGGAGTCATGCTTTTATAGTGTATCTTTCATTTGTTTAGGTGTCTCCGCTTTTACTTGATCTATCTACTCAGAATAAGAGAAATCAAAAATAAATATATCTTTCATTTTATGGTTATACTTTGGGCAAGTAAATCTTTAGCAGCAAACTTTGCAATCAATTAACCTAAGGCAGTACTCTTCACTAAATAAAATTGATGTCAATGTCCACCATAAAAAAGATATTAACACATAAAAATACAACTTTATTGACTCATACAATAGGCTAACTGTAATTTATATGTTACTTCAATATTTAGAAACAATTTATTTGTTTTCTGATTTAGAGTCTGGAATAGTTTTTGGACTGGATTTGGGTGACCCCACCATTTGAGATCATTGTCCAAGAAAGTTTGAGGTCAGTCTTTTTGCTTACACAATTGTCCTTATCAAAAAAGAGACTTGTAGGGGCGCCTGGGTGGCTCAGTCAGTTAAGTATCCGACTTCGTCTCAGGTCATGATCTCATGGTTCCTGGGTTCGAGCCCCGCATAGGGTTCTGTGCTGGCAGCTCAGAGCCTGGAGCCTGTTTCAGATTCTGTCTCCCTCTCTCTCTGCTCCTACCCTGCTCATGCTCTGTCTCCCTCTGTCTCAAAAATAAAAAAATAAACTATAAAAATTTTTTTTAAAAAAAAGAGACTTGTGCAATTGTTCCATAGACCTTAAAACATTTTCAAGGTCTTAAATAAGTAGTTAACATTTTTAGTTGATCTAGTTGATGTTTCTTAAAATAAAAAGCAAGTTTTAATGTAAGGACAAAGCCAATACCTTTCCCATTTTCTTCCACTACCTCAGGTAAAAGTTTCTTGATATCTGCTTAATAACCATCAGAAAACAATTAGGGACAGTTACCTTATTCATTCTTTGTTACTCTACTGATACTTAGTTGACAGTTGTCATTGACCTTCACACTTCATTAGAAAAATGAAAGCTTTATAAGCAAGTATTCAACAACCACTCCGTCTTTTCAAAAGAAGCCTTAAAATTGCACCCAAAGAATTGTAAAAGCTGGACTAAGCAGTGCTAATTTGTGAGTATTTACTTGGGGGTGGGAATGCCAAATAGCAAATGAAAGGCATTGTGGGTTGTGATGTGAATGTTAATCAGTCAGTAAGAAATGAGAAGTGTGGTGAAGTTGAAAGTTGTAGGAAATGACTAACCATAGGCAGCAATCCAGCAAAGTACTGAAAATCATATGCTCCAAATTCAGTCTGTGGCCTCCACTACTTCTGCAGAACTGCTTCAGACTCTCCAGCACAAGGGTAGAGTAAATCCTAAGAGCCAACAATTGCTTGTGTTGTTTCCAAATTATTTAAATTCTTATGTAACAGCTAACCATGGCTCAGATCCTTCTTTAATTATAAAAACAATTGAAATATTTTGGAAAGGATATCAGTAGGTTGCATCAACATATATAATAGCTAATTTGACTTTGTACCCTCTCAAATTCTCTTATTTCTCTTATATTAATTTTGTGATTTAGATTTTTCCAAATTCTTTCTTTACTCTGTTTCCCAAAGTGGTGATCATGGTGTGTTGTTTTATCTGTACTTTCAGCGTCCCCACCAGGGCCTACATAAATAAGGTGCTCAAAAATGTGTGTGGAATTGCTTTTTTTTAAATCCCATTCCATTCCAAAGATACAACTCTTTCTATTCTATAACTGTCCACTCCCTTCTTTATTTTATTTTCTTGGTGCTATTTCCTTCTCTACTCAAAAGGTTGCATTGATGAAAGTTAAAATAACAAAAACCTACATGCTTTGTGTTTGCAAATAGGCTCACGAATGGAGTTCACATCTTTGATCTATTTCTTTTCTTTGTTCACATCTGTTGTCCATTTTAATAAAAATTCTCTTTCAGGGCTTGAACTGCAACTTTGATCCACTGGTCCTCAGCATGAGGCATCAGGCATCAGAGATTTTCACGGGAGAAAAAGATAGAGAGAACATAAACCCCAAGTGACCTTGTAAAGAATGGATTTAATATTTTGACCATACTTTTCTTTGGAGTACAAGGATATTCCTAGGGTAGGTCAGAACTGTGTTTTGAAGGACTACTTGTATTTTGTTCCTACTCAAGAATAAGTAATGGCTAAACCTGATATTAAAGGTCCATGTTTGAAAACAAACTAACAAACAAAAACCTCTAGGTTAAGACATCAGTGTGATTAGGTTACAACATGATTGCCAAAATTAATCACATTCAAGTGGGACATCAATAATATACCAGATTGTGTGGCCTGTATTTTTGTTTGTTTACACTTGTGTATGAAAACATGAGTTATAAAAAAGAAGAGAAATTAGTCAATTGGACATTCAAGCAAAACAATCTCTTTGTGGTTTTATAAAGGAAATAGCCACCTCACCAGCTAAAACTTTTGCTCTCCAAATAATTGTTAAAGCATTGCATAAATATATCTTATAAAGAGCCTCTGATTGTGTGCTTTGGAAAGTGATTGAGACTTGTCCTCCAGCCCCCAAGCTTGCTGTACACTTAGAAGATGTGCTTTTGGTTGGATTTGTATCAGGTCCCTTGTGTTTTAATAGAATATATGCTTATATAATTCTCCTTGATAATGTATCCTTATTAATTTATTTCCAAAACAAGAGAAAATGGCCCCCAAGGTCTTCATTAATCTCTGAGATTTTCTTTCTCATTTATCAAAGAATGTTAATTCATTTGAATTATATCCCAATCCTTTCCTTAGTAACAAGGGACTGTTCTAGTAATGTAGTATTTGTGAGAAATGGGACAGGGGAGGGAAGAAGAGATTTGTAGGTAAATTGAAGAAGCAGATTCACAGGGGATTCCTTTTTTTGGGAGTTTTATGTTCAGGATTTATGTCTAGAGAAATCTAGGAAAGAGCCATCAGTTGCTATGGTCTTACTGCATTGCCCAGCATCTTTTAAAGCTACCCTGATGACATAAGAAACCCAATGCCTTTAACACAAAGCAGGATGGGAAGGGACTTCAACACTGCTCAGTGGAAGAAGATAGATAACCGAAATCTTCTTAGTTTTTTTTCCACTAACTCCCTTTACTCTTTGCCCTCCTGGAGAAGGATAAATTGACCCCATTAAGCATTCTTTATTGGCTCTAGAAGTCACTATTTCAAAGTAAAAAATTCCGTGTATAAAATTAGGTTTTTCTGGATTTTTCTCATCTCAAAAGAGGATCATGAAAGACACAAGTAAGTGTAATTATTCCACATTCAGATTTATTCATATGGTTGGGCATAACATGGGGATGGTGTGAACTTGTCATAAGCTCATTGTCACATGGCCATGTTCCCTTTACATGAATAGAAATCCTTCTCACCTTGGCCAGCTGTCTCATCAATGTGTGCTATTATTCATAGAACCATGAGATACGTGTACTGAGGAAAACTCATCTCCACTATCAGAAAATCAACTCAAAGCATACATCCTATTTTAAAAATATACATAGTCATGTTCTTTTAGAAAATCAATTACAGAAAAACAACAACAAAAGCATTAGTTACATATCCTCCTTTTTTTTACTTTCTATCACCCTAGAAATTGCAGAAATACATACAGTTGCATCCAGGAAATTGTGAACCTTAATATATCTAATTTAGTAGTAATATCATGCGGTACACATGTTTAGGTTTAAGTGTAGCAATGGTATGTTTCTTCCAGCTGCTATGTATGAATACTTCAAAGTACTTGGCTCTCGACTGATGAAGATTCCATGTCTTATTGATTTGGTTTCTAGAAGAGTCAGGGATTTGTTATTCTCTATGAGCTAGTGGCATTTGAGAAACACATGTGTAAAAGCCTTGCAAAATTTATATACACATGCATATGGGGGCATTTCATTGATCTCATATGAAGAAGTAGAATCTCCAGGTTGGTTTTTTTTCTGCAGAATAAGTCATAGTGTATCACTCTTTCATTTGCTGCCTGTAACATACATGGTAAAAAAAAAAAAACTAAAATAAAATAATTGTTTTAAAAACCAGATGGAAGATTGTGCTGGATAGATAATACAATGCCTTCTAGACACACACAAAAGTAAAGCAAGATCCCTTCTATTCTTTTGAAATCTTTTTTAGAAAGAAAGGAAATTTGAGAGATTAGGACTATTGAATATTTTTTTCTCTTTCTTCCTTTTTGCAAAGGCAAAAGAAAAAGCTTGCCTGAGACAAAATTCTGTGCTGCAAATGCAAGTTGTTGAAGGCCCACAGTGAGGTCTAAGCAGAGTTCAAGACTGAAATAAATGTCTAAACACAAGGCAAGCATAGTTTCTTTCACCACTGCAATGCTCCATGTATTAATCTGAGTGCTGGAGTTCTTTTCTGCATTTTTGGTTTCTGTTTTTATAAAAATAAAAACCCTCAATATAATGAGAGGAATAATTCCTGAAGCCACTAATGTGTTTCTCGGAGTCAGCACAGATTAGTCTCACTGGCATTGTTTCTTTCATTGTGTGTGTTTCCACGTTCTCTACCCTAAATCTGCAGACTTTAATTTTTTTTAATCTTTCAAGATACAGAGTAAAAGTTTCATCATTAAATATTTTGCTGCTTGTTTTTAGAAGGAAATATTTTACAATGCAGTCTCGATCCTCAACTATCTGAGGAGTTAAGTATTGCCTCCTAGGAGTAAGGCCACCAGAGTTCACAAAGTCTTTTGGCATCTTTACCTTTTTGAGGTTATGTTCTGACTCATAGTACTTTGGTAGACATACCCATTTATACTTTCACTGGAAAATGGACTAGTAGTATCCACTGGATCTTTTATTGCAAATCATTTGTGTTTCTGTAGCATCGATGACAATAATAGCCAATAGTCATTGACAGCTTACAATGTACCAGGTGCTCACCAGTGCTTTCGACGAATTTATCTATCTACCGTTAGAGTTAGGTGCTCTCACCAGATTCACAAGGAAACTGAGGCACAAATATCTTAATTAAATAACTTACTTAAGGTCACTGAGCTGGTAAATGGGGGATCCAGAATTCTAACCTAGAAATCCTGGCTTTAGAGTCATAATACGTAACTGAGACCCTATGGACTTGAATCAATCCACTACTCTTATCATTACCCCATCACTAGGTGTTCCTGGCCTTGACAAATGATGGAAGGATCCATTGAAGCCATTCTAGTATGGTAGTTGATGGACAATGCTTTTGGAGACGGCACTCCATACTGATCTATATTGTGTCATTTCTCACATAGGCTAAATATAAGGATCTAGAAAACAGGGGATAGAAATATGAGTGGCACTTTTTACACCTGGAAAATTGGTTCCTGGGAAAATTTGACTGACAATTCCAAAATAATAGGCTCAGATAGATTAGAGCTGTGCAATCCAATATGGTAACTAATAGTCACATGTGGCTATTTAAATTCATTTTATTCTATATTTTTAAATGTGTATTTATTTTGAGGGGAGGAGGGGCAGGGGGAGACAGAGAGAAGGAGAGAGAGAATCCCAAGGAGGCTCTGCACTATCAGCCTAGACCCCAATGTGGAGCTCGAACTCACAAAACGTGAGATCATGACCTGAGCTGAAATCAAGAGTCAGATGTTTAACCTATCGAGCTACACAGGTGCTCCTTAAATTCATTAAAAAAATTTTTTTTAATGTTTATTTATTTTTGAGAGAGAGTGAGAGACAGAGCATGATCAGGGGAAGGGTAGAGAGAGGAGACACAGAATCTAAAGCAGACGCCAGGCTCTGAGCTGTCAGCACAGAGCCTGATGCGGGGCTTGAACTTACAAACCTCAAGATCATGATCTGAGCCGAAGTCGGGCACTTAACTGACTGAGCCACCCAGGTTCCTCAAATGCATTTTAATTAAAATTAATTTTAATTAAAATTAAATCAGAGTAAATATTCAGTTCTTCAGGTACATTTCAAATGCTCAATAGCCATATGTGGCTAGGGGCTACTTGTTGACAGTAAAGATACACTTTCATTGTTGTGGAAGTTTCTATTACACAATGTTAATTTCAGGTCTAAAGGTAAAAGGAATAGAGAGTCTGGCAGTGACGGCCTACACAAGTGTCCAGAGGTGGCTGTGCCAGGGGCACCTTCTTAGCCAGATCCCAGCTGCAATTGGACTTAACCACTGCAGGTCACTGTCTGTCCCCTAAACCTGAATCTGGGAGCCACCTACCCTCCTTCCAACAACTTTCTTTTCTTTTGAAGGTAACCACAGTTGTGTTCTGTTAGTTCCTGCAAGAACCCATCCTGATAGAAGGGCCTTTACGTAACATTTCCTGAAACTGAAAAACCCACACTTCAGGAAATTACTGACATTGGGTCGTTACATATTAACATAATTACTCTTGCATCTCAGAGAATAATTACCTAGGAAAAAAGTAGCTTTGGGGATAGAATTATGTAGACATGAGCTTGGTGTGAGGGTAAATGTCTTTCTCTGCCTTGACCTAGTGAGTCTTGGGCCGCAAATTCACTAGAGCCGTGAACTGTGCTTGCCCCAAGAAGAAAACCAGGGGCTATATAGAGTGTGCTTTGTGAGAGCTCCGTGGTTCACAGTCTTCTAGGGCAAACATATAGCGAATAATCCCAAGTCTTTGATAAATCTTGATGAAAGTTGCACCTGGTGCTACAGAGAATCACAGGAAGATTTTGTTCTCCACCAGGTATGGAAAACCCAAGGAAGAATTGTAGCTCCAAATTGGTGACCACCAGTAACAGCCAGCTGTGTCCAGCAGAGAAATGTCCACCTTATGAGAAGCATTTGGGTTCAAGCCAGTAGCATGGCCGACTGATAATAGAAGCAGAGTGAAGAACTGGGCTGGAGCTGAGGTCACATGTGAAACAACATCCTGGAGGAATGAAAAAGAAAAAAAGAAAAAAAAACACCTGAGAAGCGTTCTAAAAAATAAACTCAATTTCTTACAAGGGCCCATAGGGACTCAAAGTCAGCATAATTTGGGTTTTAATGGAAACATAATCTTGCAAATTTTCAGAGGCTGAAAAGGTGAATGGTGTTTGAATTATATAAAGAAGAACCTTGTTTTGCCATCAGATGTTTTCAACAATAGAATGGACTGACTTGTGCACTAACAAGGTACTTATCACTGGAAGGACTCAGCTAGGAAATTGTGTTAACAACGATCAGCAGGAAAGATTTCCGAGTAGGTGGAATTTCAAAAGTGTCCTCTCACCTAAAGATTTCGTGAACCCCTGATTCTAACTAGACTAGCCTTTACAAACCAATGTGATTTCAATTGCAAAAGTAGCAAATTTTTCCCTAAAACCCAGGGAAAACCAAGAATATCTATTAAAATACTTGGAATTTTGTGGTTAGGCTTTTCCAGTTTAACTCTCTTAATGCGTCGTACTTTCCATGTTCTTTCTGTTTCCTTTGTGAATAAAACAAACTGTAATTTTGTGTAAGTTGGGAGCTATTAAATTGCTTTAGTGGAGAGGTAAATTATTCTCAATATTATTAAAATTTTAATCAGAATATGGTGAACAAATCTTAAGGAATCCTGACCCCATTTGCTACAAAGATTAAACCATCTCTCTGTAGAAAAGCAATCATATACGCCGTTCTGATTTCTTCAGTGTTCTGCATATTTATGTTTCCAAGAACATTTCAGTCAGAGGCTGAGCAACTTGGGGAAATAGAATTATGGCAGAGTCTTCCAGGACTTTCACATGTGCAACCAACTCAGTGGATATGCTTGGAATCTGTTCCTGGCCCAGGATCAGATACATACATAAACTCCTCATAAACTCATACCACATTTTCATCCTATCTGTTTCCAAGAGTAATTCTTCATAAATGCTGGAAGCCTGCTTTGTGTTTTACTTATTTATTAATGGCCCACATCATCTGTAATTTTTCATAACTTTGGAGACTTTAGGACTACCTTAATCTCTGCCTGTTCTGCTTTTCACATTTGTATTTTCTTTTTTTTTTAAGTTTATTTATTTATTTTGAGAGAGACAGAGGTAGAGAGTGCAAGCAGGGAAGGGGAAGAGGCAGGGAGAAGATCTGAAGCAGGTTCTGTGCTGACAGCAGAGAGCTCGATGTGGGGCTCGAACTCACGAACCGTGAGATCATGGACTGAGCCGAAGTGAGGGGCTTAACCAGTTAAGTTACCCTGGCGCCCCGCATTTGCATAAGTTGCCTTCTCTCCCAGGATATATCATAAAGAAATATCAAAATAAAAAATGTTACCAACTTTTTTCACAAATTCATTCAAATATGTATACGATTTGCCAAATGGTAAGTTACCACCATGTGGTATTATTTGCATTGTTGTACATGTCCCTACTCCTATTTGTACATGTTCCTATGTCTTGTGAGTTCTGTACTTTGCCTCAGCAAGTAGATCATAAAGTCTTAAAGGGCAATGTTAATATTCCCTATATAGTCTAATAATATTTTGAGCATACTAGATATGTGATGATATTTTGATTTGATTTTTTAAAAGATTTTTTTAATGTTTATTTACTTTTGAGAGAGAGATAGAGAGACAGAGAGACATAGCAGGAGTGGATAGGGGTACCAGAGAAAGAGGGAGATACACAATCCAAAGCAGCCTCCAGGATCCCAGCTGTCAACACAGAGCCCAATGAGCAGCTCGAACCCATGAACTATGAGATCATGACTTGAGCCAAATTCAGCCGCTTAACCAATTGAGCTACCCAGGCACCTCAATTTTATTTTTAACTATAAATATTTTCATATGAAACATGACAAAAACCATTAACAAGAAAGCATCAGTGAACAATAATAATATCAGCTAATATCTCTTGAGTACTATGTGACAGTTACTCCTAACTGCTTAATGTGAATTAACTTATTTAATCCTTCAAACACCTCTCTGACATAGGCATTATCATTATCATTAATAGTTCTCCTTCAATGATGAAAAACCTGGGGCACAAGTAGTTATGTAGTTGATCCAGTGCCACACGATACATAAAAGGGGTGAAGCCAAAATTTGAACTCCGATCCTACGGTTCAGAACCTTGGCTTTCAAACACAAATATGTGCTTTCTCTAAAGATGGAGAATATATTGAAGGATTTGGAAATTGAAGGATATGGAAAATGCAATTTTTTCTTACTTTTCATAAAATCTTCCCCCTGGAGGATCAGTAATCAAAGGTGACAAGGAAATTGGATGTGTGCCTTCCCTTCTAACACCAGCACCAAATAAACATCCTCTACCCCAGTACACAAGCAGACAGCATCACAAGAAGTTCAACAGTGCAGCTGCCTTAATGATAGTATGAAAGGCTGGGAGGGAATATAGGCTGCTGAGCCCTATCTGCTGCACCAGAGAGAAGGGAGTTCTATATGCCACAAAAATAAACACAAATGCCCTTTAAACATTTCTTCCTGGTGGTTTTCCCCTGACAAATATCTTGCCTCAATACTCTAGGATTATTTTATGTCTCTGCCTTAGCCTGAGATAAAAGTATACTGAGATAAAATTATAGATCAATCTAGTTTCTCTCCCAGACACAGCTCTGTAAGTATCAGTCATTTATTTCTTCAATAAACTATTATCAGACTTTCTATGCCAGATGCTCTACCTGATTGGGGCTACAGAGACAAACAAAACAAAATTCCTGCTCACGTGGAACTCACAGTTTCACCTAAAGATAGACAACTGACATACAATGGCATGGGGGAGGGAGGAAAAAAAGAAAAAGAACAGCCTCTCTTACACCAGTGAAATATAACCTTTCCTGACAAGCATTCATTCAAATACTTATTAATTCAGCAAGCACACCTCTAAAGAATATAGTATGCACAGGGTCCTGTGTAAATGATCATTTTCTTCTATAAAATGTGTCCCAGGACTGAACATAGCTTCTCAGACACACTTGACCCTCACAGAATAGCACAGAACTGTTGGTCTATCTGACTCCAAACCCAAAGGTCAGCTTATATGGAACTGTACTTGATATTGTGCCATCATCCCACACTGAGGAGTATTCTAATAAACACTTTTATAACATCTGTCCCCAGATTTACAGTCAGTATATTGGCATGAAGGCCTTTCTGGGGAGGCCTGGGAGAAACCCCTCTCTCTGGTTACATATAAGGAATCGTGGTACTTCTTCTAGATATCTAGTGTGCTTTGACTACATGGACTTTATGTCGATCATAAGATTTCTTATCCTAGCTAGTTGATAGAATATATAAGTCATTATTCAGGAGTTCTTCCTCACCATACCTTATTCAACTCTTCCTACTGCTACCCAAGCATATGTAGAGAACCTCATGTCAGGCACATTTTGTACATAGTTCCTTATATTGTTCTGTGTCCACTTCCCCTTTGCTTCAAATTTTATTTATCGTGCAGTTATTTTATCTTGCAATAATGTACACTTCTTTGTGAATTACTTCTATCTTGTTAAAAGTGAGATTCAGAGGAGGGATAATTAACTTGATATCTAGCTAGCTAGATGACAGGTAACAATGAAAGAGAGAGAGATGGCAGATTGTTTAACATTCCTTAAATTAGATACTTTGTATCTATCACTGCTGACAAAAATGTTTATAGCTTTTAGTCATCACTGTCCTCTACTTACATGTATTCGTTAATGCTAACCCACCAGACACCTACACTGTATTAAGTCCCTTTGATTTTCCCTTGTGCATGCTTCTCATAAACTCCCTTTTCTCTCCAGCCCCATTTCTTCTGTCCTTGTCCAGATCCTATGGTTGAGTTAAGGCAGCCATTCTTCCAACTATCCTTGTAGCAAATTCAGATTGGGGCTTCTGCCACATTTGCAGTGATTCCCACAGTGACTATTTCTATGACATACCCCCTCACTCCTTTGGGGTAAATAGGTCCCATCCTATTGTATATGTGTTCTGAATAGTTGCTATCAATTTCTTGCTTGACCTTACCTCCATGGCCACAGTATTTGACTAGAAGTACTGCATAACACTTGGAAAGGCATTTGATGGGGCACCTGGGTGGCTTAGTCAGTTAAGCACCCAACTTCAGCTCAGGTCATGATCTCACGGTTGGTGGGTTCCAGCCCCGCGTCAGGCTCTGTGCTGACAGCTAGCTCAGAGCCTGGAGCCTGCTTCAGATTCTTTGTCTCCCTCTCTCTCTGACCCTCCCCTGCTCGTGCTGCCTCTCTCTCTCTCAGAAATAAGTAAAACATTAAAAAAAAAAAAAGGCATTTGACTGCAAGAAACCAAAATTGTTCAATAGTAGTGTAAGCAAATAGAGTTTGTTTTTCTCACATAATGAGAATCCTGGAGGTAGGTAGTTGCTCACATTAGTTATAGGGGCTCAAAAATAACCTATAGTCTTCGCAATTCCCCTGACATTTCCACATACATTGCAATTCATGGTCCCTAGTTGGCTACTATGGCTCAAAGCATTATATCTATTCTAAGGGCAAGAAGAAAAGCAAAAGGAAAATGCTATCCAGTCCAATCCCTTTCATCAAGAGAGCCATAGGTTTTTAGAAACTCGTACAATACAGGAATCTCATTGGGATGAAGTAGGTTTTAAGAATATCTCCAGTGACAAAAAGAAAAAAGAAAAAACACAGAACGAGATTGTAATACTTAGCTTAAACTAATGATGATCAATTGCATGATGTTGGGCTCGCTACATCCCTAACAAACTCAAGGTTCTGTTATCAATTAAGAAGTTGGAACTAGGTATTAGATAGGCAGGTGAGCCCCAAAACTGTCAGCAGCCCAGTCCGTGGCCTCACTGATTTTTCCATGGGTGAGCACATGACCCAGACCCAGCCAACAAAGTCCTTACACAAGATTTTTGAAACTGTCTGGCAAGACAGCTGCCTATAGTCACAGATTAAGCCTAATGAAGAATGTTCCGAGAGAAGGAAGCTGACATACAGAGAAGTAAAACCAAGAGATAGAAAATTCAACCAGCACTCAGGGCACTGATTCTTATAGAGTCATTGTGAAGGCCAGTTTACATATACCCTTGGGTACAGGATCCAATCAATTCTCTATTATGTTCAAACTAGATCAAGTTCGATTTCTATGCCTTACAACCAAAGACTCTCAACTAACCTACTTCTTAACATGTTTCCCTGCTTCGGTCAGTCCAGCAAACTGAGCCCCTAGAGTTGTTTTTATCAAACATAAATCCAGTGATGCCACCAGTTTAAAATCTGTGATGACTTCCTCACCATCTACAAGATGAAGTTTAAACATTTTGTTATATTAAAAGCTTTTTGTACCCCGCCTTGGATACAAAACACAAATCTATGCTTTGACCATATAAAACTTGTAATACTCCTAAAATGTGCCTTCACTTTCATGCCATTATCTCCTTTATCTGAGATGTCTTTCCCCATGTTGTCCAACTAGGTAACTCCAATTAATTCCCCAGAACCCAACTCAGCATAACATGCCTCTATAGCTTCCACTGTCCTACACAGGTACATTTACACCCAAACGTACATACATACACCTGCAAAAAGTCTCACTCCTGTCCTTTTCTCAGCTCTAATAGCCCATTTTGCATATCTTTATTACAACATGGATAGCACTATCCATAATTAGTAGCATAATTCCTCCCAACTAAGTGTGAGTCCTACAAGGTCAGAGACCGAGAAAATTCAGTGAATGCTTATTTAATTGAAATAAGTGAAATGCTTGCACAAGTGGAGGAAGAAAGGAACCAAAACTCATCTGAACTTTTCTCTCATTTGGCATAGAGTCGATTAAATTCCTCAGTGCTTTTTTCTTGAACTGCTATTATAGTCACTTCCCATCTTGTAATAATGTTAGTGATAATTTATAATTTAATGATTATGTCTGCCCATAATAATATGTTTATGCACAATAAACCAGTTTTACAGATGTAAAACATTTTGATGATTTGATTCTATAATTGGAAACTATCCTCCCATACTTATGTAAAGCATTTAGAATAAACACTTCTATATTTCCACAACATGTATTGATAATATGTGGAGTAGGGTAGAATTTAGTCGTGTGGGGCACCTACTAGGACCTTTATATAGTGTTGATATTGATCTATTGACCAAAGGCCTTTGACCCTAATTACTATAAGGTTTTAATTGAGGTATAATTGACATAAGCCTAGTTTTTTTTTAAAAAGTCTTACTGTGAATCTATCTCAATAAAGTTTCATCCAAGTCAGTGTTTTTTTCTCCCAAGAAACCAGTGATTTTGGAATGAGATTGAAAATACATAAATAAATGTGCTTATTTTAGAGATGAAGAAATGTAGCTACAGAAAAGCTATGTGACTTATGAAAGCTTATAGAATTGATAAATAAGAGGGCAGGTCAGTTTTCTGATAGTCAATCCAATGACTGTTTTATTATACAATAACCACCTCAATGGAAACTCTATCAAATGTCCTACTGAAACAAAGCACTGTACCTGTAGCTTTTTTTTTTCATCTACTACTCAACAAAGCTCATTTAAATAGGAAATGGTATTTCTTTGGTACGAGTGGTTTTCAATGAACCCATGGAATTTCTGAACAATCACGGCTTCTTTTTCTACATGCTCACCGACCATCTGTTAATAATCTAGTTTAATCCTAAATGTCTCTTCTAGTTATCCAAGACACCTCTAGTCAGAATGTTTGCTCAGCTTCTTATAACCCTCAAAACAGTAAGACTTCTATACATTTTTTTTTGTTCAGAAACATTTTTTTTCAGGAGCTACATAATCCAAGGAAGCTGACTATGACTAAGGAGATATCAGTGAACAAGCTTAACAACCACAATTCTTTTTCCTTTTTTAATCTGGAAAATATTCCCTTCTCAGCTCTTGTCCTGAGTAGTTTCAGAATTACTCTATAAAAAGGGCTTACAGGCAAAAATCCATTTTGGAAGAGAGGACTACATGTTTGTCTTGAATTTGCATGCAGAACAAGTTCACTGTTTCTGCATGCAAATGTTTTGATTTAGATTGTTAACCATTCGGTATGCTTGGAGGGTATGTTATGGAGATTGGGGTAGGGAACTAAAGCACTGCCCCCAGTCATCTTTGGTGTTGTCACTGGATCCTGGCCAGTTACTTCACATGCCTGAATTCCTATCTCATCCAAGTGACATGCTTGCTTTGCAGTCAATAAGACCAAGAACTGAACAGAAGCCTGCTAATTGTCCAGACCACTCATGTCTGGTTGCCAACTGGCAGTTTCCCCTGGAACAGTAGTACATTGCTCAGTGAGAGAAGTCATTGTAGACCAACCTGAGACATTTCCATCCCCCAAGGGGAGCACAGCAGAGGGACTCAAAGACTTTGCCAACCAGAAGTCTGAAGACTTAATTTCTCCAGGGAGGAGCAGCCTACTGTGCAAGCCAATAAAATCACAAACCAAGAAATCCAGACTATAAAATGCCTCTTCATAAAATTCACACTGTGATGGAGGTAAGGATTAGATCTATCCTGAAATCTTCTCAGTTTGAATGCAGATGAATGGAAGAAGAAGAAGAGGAAGAGGATGAAGAAGATTAACAAGAACAAAAACAAGGGGAAAGAGGTAGAGGATAAAGAAGAACAAGAAGGGGAAGGAGGAAGAGGAGGAGAAGAAGAGGAAGAAGAAGAAGAAGAAGAGGAAGAAGAAGAAGAAGAAGAAGGAGGAGGAGGAGGAGGAGCCGGAGGAAGAAGAAGGGATGGGGAAGGGAGGGGAAGAAAGGAAAGGAGAAGGGCGAGGGGAGGAGAGGAAGGGAGTAGAGGAGGAAGAGAAGGAGGAGGAAAAGCAGCAGTAAGAGTTTTACAAAAAGAGAAAGTTAACAATCAGTTTTCAATGAAAAGTTCTTTGGAGAATGAATAAATGATATGTCCAGCCATGGTTCGTATTATACCTCTTGCCTGAGTTTGCCTATAAGCCACATAATTATTGTACATTTTATAGATACACATACCCTTACACATGTACCTACAACCTTGATTTAGTGAGGAAAAAAAGTAAATACAGGAACCTTGTTTCTCAGGTGTCCGGGCAATGGGGCCAAAGATTATCTCTCAGTCTAAACCAATCTCCTAAACTTATAAGTTTAAAGGCATTTCCTTCATTTGTTATTGTCAGGGCCAACTCCGGGGGCAAGGCCCTAGGCAAGTATTAATCTGTGTGCACATTCATAATTAGATCAAGTTAACAATATTTTGAATGTTGGAATTCCTTTCTTTTGAAAAGGAATATAGAGAAAACATCACTCTCAGATGGGAACGGTGAAGACCTAGGAAGTAGAAAGACTCAATGTCATGTTTTTGTCTGATTTTGGTGATGTTAGGAAGAAGTGGGTAGATTTCATTGTCTTCATGTGGATCACAAGTACTTTGTGTCTGGGTAAACCAGTTTCCTTCTGCTTTAGAAACAGTCTCTCAGACACCAGTGTCAGAGTGCCCCTAAAATGGTAATTTCATAATCTCTAGGGGTGATATCAGACATGACCTTTAAAACACAATTAAACTAACCAGCCATTTCCACGTTTTTCCAGGACTCAGAAATTATGTTATTTAATTAAATTTATCAGTCGCTAAAAGGAACCATGCACCAGCCACCGTTTATTTGTTTCTAATTAAATTTATAGTTATTATTTTAACTTTTTTCTTATTTTTTCTTTAATTTCTGACACTTGATATAGTGGGAGGCTATCAAACTCAAGTTTGTACAGAAATAGGTTAGGCTTTTCTATTTCCTGGATAAATACTAACAAGAATGTTATTAGCTTGTGTTGAAGAGAAGCCCTATCCCCAGTGTTAAGTCAGGACTGTTTTCAGAGGCCGAGGACTTTCCTTAATGTGGAAACTAAAGAATTAGCAGAAGGCCTTAGAGAACACTTTCAACTCTTAAAACATCTTTTTTTTTTTTTTTTTTTTTTTTTTTTTTCCCCTGTAGGTTTTCCCGCAGAGTTAAACATGTGGAAAAACATTTTGCAAAGAAAAATGTGAAGTGCATGTTCATGGGAAATCTTTACTCCACCCAGGAAAAGATAAATGCTACTTAAGGGCTACTCTTTAAGAGTGAGATGTTTATCGAAATAAGGGAGGCTAATTGTCAAAAATGATGAGAAACAAATGTGAAAATCCCTGTATTTGGAACACTAGCTACATGAAGCACTCAAACAACCAAATGCTTTTTTTTGAAAGAAGAGGCATAGTTTTAGAAGTTGCCATCGTTTGGAAAAAGTGTTCAGTTTAAGAGTGAAAAAAAAAGAACATGGGTGTCGAGGGACATAGAGTAAGAAACAAGGAACAAGGGTGCCAAAGTTATCTTCTCTGAAACCTTAGGGCACCGCTTGAATATCAGTTTAGCTTTTCTATAATATTTAGTGACATCCCAGATCAGTCCTGCTGAAGACATGTACTAAAGAGGCTGATAAGTGAGCGCTGCTGGAGATACGACAAAGTTCTCTGTGGAGATGAGATGTATAACACTGCTTGTCTATGTTCTCAGTGTTTGCAAGGGTTTGTTATTACTTTCCAGAGCATGTAGGCTGGAGTTGTTCAAACTGGCACTATTGACATTTGAGGAGGCTAATTCTTTATTGAGAGAAGACTGTCCCATACATCGTAGGATGTTGAGCAGCAATCTGCCACCCTGGCCTCTATCCACAAGATGCCAGTAGCAGCCCCACTGAGCAGTGACAACCAAAAATGTCCCCAGACATTTCCAAATGTCCCTGGGAGGGAGGGGGTATAGGAAATTACCCCTGATTAAAATCTACTTTGCTAGAGGATAAACCGTTGATTAGGATTCTCAGATAAACTCTGTGTTGTGGATTTGCAAGTGCCTTCAGCAAAGATGCAAAATTCATGAGAACAAAATAACCCTAGTCGCACCTAAAAAGTCAGTAAGTTGAGGATCCATCTATTTTTGTCAGGTAATAAGGATTGCTTCTGGTCTTTCCACAGACTTTGGTTCCGGCTGCATCGTTTGTCACTGGTGTGACCAAGAACGTGTTATCTGACCTTTCAATAACCCTTAGTTTTCCTCAATGCAAGATGAGGTCAGCATCTGTCTCAAAGGATTGTTGGAAGGATCAAATCAAGGATCAAAAAAAGCCTACCTTAATACTCACTGGACGTCACTTAATAAGTCACCATCTATTATGACACAATTCATATTCAGGTTCAATGAAGCAGATCTGTCATCTTTTTTTTTTTTTTTTACAACTAACCCAGTCAGTATCGACAGATCTCATTAACTTTCAAGTTTAAATAATCATACATGAGGACCTACAAATAATTAGAGCTCTTTCCAGCTTGTAATTGACTTGCCTTTAGTTACCCTCGTGTTGGATGGGTATTAGTCATTTGTTGCTATGCCATCAGCCCCCAGGTTTTGTTTTCAGTGAGAATGCCTAGCAAAACAGTCAACATCAACTTAACTGCAGTTTGATAAGCCACAGAACTGTTTTCATAAACTCACAGTGTGCTTTAGGAATGGGTAGATGTTGGGGCGCCTGGGTGGCTCAGTCGGTTAGGCCTTTGACTTTGGCTCAGGTCACGATCTCATGGCTCGTGGGTTCGAGCCCTCATCAGGCTCTCTGCTGACAGCCAGTTCAGAGCCTGAAGCCTGTCTTGTGTCTCCCTCTCTCTCTGACCCTCCCCTGATCATGCTCTCTCTCTCTCTCTCTCAAAAATAAATAAAACATTAAAAAAATAAATAAACATTCAAAAAGAATGGGTGGATGTTGACCAAGAATACCCTACTGGGAGGTCCACCTCATGCTAATGCAGGTACAGTATTCTCCTGAAATCACGGAGCAGTTGCAATTACTCAAAGCTTAGCTTTAAATAGAAATACACCTGCCAGAGGAGAGAGGACTGGAAGGACTCGCAGCAAGTCAGAGCAGACAATGATTCAAGGGACAAGAAGAAACAGGATGATCTGAGGTGGTCCCTGCTCATTTTTGCTGAAAATTTCCCAGAGACTGTGCTGCTCCGGATTGTGCAAGAGGACCAATGATTACTATGTGAAGCAAAATATTCTTCTTTACAAAAGCTTTCCAGAGAGATTAGAATGTTTATGACACTTGGAGGGTAGCCAAGCCAGTGTAAATTCCAGCACAGCATGGAGAAGTGATCAGGTTTACAACCTGTGGTCTATACATTGGGCAAGCATGCCAGAAAGCTCCCTGAGAGTGGCATTACCTGGCAAGCTCTTTGGGGGGATTTGACAAGGGAAAGATGATTCCTCATCTACAACCACTTCTATCTGGGAGAATCTCTGCTTTCACCAGCTGTGCAAACCTCCCCCCAGGAAGATGTCTGAGGCCTTTACCTTGGTGTAACCAGTGAAACCAAGAAGTAATTGCTATTCACCTGGCTCTTTCCATCTCATCTCCAGCTCTAGAAGTTGGTGCCTACTCATCTGTATGGGCAAGACCCTCAATGGCAGCAAGAAACAGAAATAGAGCTCACATCAGCATAGGCCAAATGCAAATTTATTGACTCAGTGAAAGAAAGAATTGACTCAGGAAAAGAAGATTCTCGATCAAACGAGAGAATACAAGCCCAAACTCCTACATCGCAGTGTGAGTGTGCGGTAAGCATTTCTCAGAAGAAGGGGACTGCTGTTCTGGGCATCCAAAACCAAAGATGTCTATCCCTACATTCAATAATATCCCACAAGTAATGTTGATGTATGGCAGTATCGGTGCTTTGGATCAGGCCCACTGCCTGCTTTCGTAAATAAAGTTTTATTACATACAGCCAGGTGCATTCATTTATGCATGATCTATGGCTGTGTTTGCCCTGCAATGGCAGAGTTAAATAGTTTGCTATAAAGACCATGGTGCCGACAAAGCCTGTATCTACTGGCTGACTCTTCACAGAAAAAATGTGCTCACTCCTGCTTTAAATAATTCTCTTGGAGATTATCTAGATTTAAAATCTGGCTTAAGTAAATCCAAAAGGTTTGACAAAACTTTCTAGTCCCTAAATGTTTTCTTTGAAAGAAAACGAGTTCTGTGTTTATTCCTGTACTTTCTCCGAGACATCTACTTGTTTACATCCCCTATTTTTAAAGGATAAAACCATGAGGCAACACATTTACATTTTTAAACTTGTTTTGTATTTTGTAAGTGTGATCACTTGTGAACCCCAAATAAATAGGCTTCCCATCACCCTGATTATGGAGGAGGCATGTGTATTATTGTTAGGATTCCCCACTTCAACTCTTTTTTTTTCCCTTTAAATAATTAACTAATTTCAAAACAGGTAAGAAAGGCCTTTCATACATTTAAATCTCTTGCAAAGTCCATAATGTCTGGACAGGATTTGATTGAAATAAATGTCTTTATTCTTAGTGATTTAATTATTACTGATTAAAATAATCTTATTTTTCCCAGGCTTGACTTAAACATCCCTGGGAGTTGTCCACAATTCAAGATTTCAAAAGGGACTTGTCCTAAAGACTCTGCAAGGGGCTTCCTTTTAGTCTACAATTTTCTTTCTGTAACTGCTAAAATTGCCTGGCAATCGAGCTGGAGTTCATGAGAATTTTTGTGGGTTTCATAATGGGCTAGATAGTCCATGCCCTATTTCTTCTTACTTGTCCTCATATTCAATGACTTAATGAGAAAACAGAGGGAGGTAGAAAAAAAATACAAAATAAAATAATAAACTAAATTAAATTAAATTATGTAGGAAGAATATTCTACTCTTTTTTGCCTCTAAAAATTTTCTCGATGCTCCAGTTTAAGCTATCAATGAATTTTATACAATGGTAAAATTTAACTTTAAAAAGTTATTTCAGGGGCACCCGGGTGGCATGGTTGGTTGAGCATCTGACTTCAGCTCAGGTCATGATCTCACAGATCTCACAGTTCATAGGTTCGAGCTCCGCATGGGCTCTGTGCTGACAGCTCAGAGCCTGAATCCTGCTTTTGATTCTGTCTTCCTCTCTCTCTCTCTCTCTGCCCCTCCTCCACTCATTCTCTCTTTCTCTCAAAAAATAAAATAAACATTAAAAACTTCTTAAAAAGCTATTTCCAAGACAACAAAATAATGAAAAAAAAATTTGTTGAGAGTGTGCTACATTCAAGCAAAGCACTGTTTAAGATACTGGTGATTATAAGGATGTCTAAGACACCATCATCCTTCAACAAGTTCCCAATCTACAAGGAAGATGAACAGACAGATATAGCTCAAATCACACTTCGAAAATCAAACTTTGATGGAGGAAAGGAAAAGTGCTATGGGAACACAATGAAGAGAACAATGAATTCAAAGTAGGAAGGAGGCAGCCTACCTAGAAAATGTTCCCCAGGGAACATGCATTGGAATTCAATCTTAAAACATCTGATATGTGTGTGAAAGGGTGTGGATGAGGGCTCTGGTTTACTGTGCTTCGAGGAGAGATAATACCATGAACAAAAGCAAAGAGATGTGTGTTCCTCTTTCAATGACTTACCATATTGCATTGAAATTACTTGTTCATGGGTCTGCCTTTCCCACCAAATTTTCAGTTCCTAAGAAGGGGCCACATCTTCTCTATCACTTGTGATATTAGAGCTTCACATGTAGGCACCCCTTGAATTCAGCAATCCTGAGTCGATCCTGGGATTCAGTCTGTTTCTTGTTTAACTTATTTCAGTTGTAATTCAAGTTTTCCAAAATTCAAGCTTTAAAAAAACTATAAATTCTAATCCCTGCTTAAATCTTACCAGCTTACAAGGGCCCTATATTTATCCTCTCAGTTCCTCAGTTTCCTAATCTACCAGTTGGGAAGAGGGGAGGGTACACGGCAGGGGAAGAGTAATCACACATTTCAACAATCAGGATAAATGAGACAACACGTATCAAGACAACATACTAACTCCGTGTTAGATGCAGTAGATCATTAATTTGGCTTCATTTCTTTTCTTTTAAAATGGAGAGCAGAAAATGGGTTTTCCACATGCTCAGTACTAACACAGGATTTTCTAAAACTGTCCCAAGGACCTCTTTCCCTTGTGAGCCCTTTAAAAAGTATTCCATAGGGGCACCTGAGTGTCTCAGTCAGCTAAGCTCCCGACTTCAGCTCAGTTCATGATGATCTTGCAGTTTGTGAGTTCTAGCCGGCATCAGGCTCTGGGCTCACGGCCTGCTTTGGATTCTGTGTCTCCCTCTCTCTCTCTGCCCCTCCCCACCTCATATTCTGTTTCTCTCTCTCTCAAAAATACATATATATAAATTAATCAATTAATAAAAGTATTTCAGAGTTGAGTGCATTTGGGGATGTTGGTACCATAGCCCCCTCCTGAGCAGTTACAAGGCACATCAGCATATTAAAGCCTCAAGTGAATCCTAGTAAGCAAGTCTGTTTAGCTTTATTTATTCCAATGTTCTTCAAACGTATTTGATCACAGACTTCTTCTCCATGATACTAGCATCCATGAAGACATATTTTATGAACTCAGGTCTAAAGAGGACGTTCTTGGCTCACTACTGTCATTTACTGCCCTCTTCCCAAATATTCTTGCCCTTATTCACATGTTATTGCATAAGTAGACATAGCAGGAAGGTAATTTTTTTGATTGTTCATTTGTTTTGTTTTGTTTTGTTGACTCCGAATAGCTGTTTTACTAAGTCATGTGTCCTGTTTTCTTAAGCATGACTTACATAATATTCCATTCATACTGAGCATTTTAAAAAAATCAAAGCAGAGCAATTAAGGACCAAGTTATTTTAAGGTTTATAGTTTCTCTCTATCACTCTCTCTTTCTCTCTCTTTTAAATCTGCACTCTTTGGGTTTATGTATTTATTTTTAATGGAAAGATTAAAAGCAAGTTCCAGGAAAATCTCCTTAATGACTCACCCAACCCATGGCTAGCTGGGCTTCTCATTTCTACCCCTGCCACTGTCAGTGAAACCTACGCAACACTGTTATCATTTGTCATTCAACACTCCCTAATGTGTCTATGTGAGGTTCAGCCCTCTTTCATCAGTGTTTCACTTTTTACTTATTTTACTTTCACTATTAGCCACTAGTCCCAGCCTGAGGATATTTTCATCTTGCAAAAAAATATGCGTACTAATGATGCCTCTCCTCTTGCATTGTGAAATCAGTACATTAAAAATATCTCTTTCATAAGCTCAAAACTTTAGTTACGAAAAAATGCCAGAAAAATTTTATAAAATGTAGCAGAAAAACAATAGTAGGTTAGCACCAAATACACAAATATATGTTTGAAAATGTGGAAAATACTTTCACCTTCCCCTTTCCCTGCTAGTATTCCACACAGGGTTCTAGGCTTCCCAGCAGTGAAATAACATCCAACTTATCTTTTTACCCCCGGGGCTCAGGGTAGTGTCTTGTGCATAATGTGCTCCCAAATATTATTTGCTGAACTGAACTTTTTATATTTTTTAACGTTTATTTATTTTTGAGGGTGGGGGGGAGGGCAGAGAGAGAGAGGGAGACAGAATCAGAAATAGGCTCCAGGCTCTGAGCTGTCAGCAAAACCCCGAGGCAAGGCTTTAACTCACAGAACACCAGATCATGACCTGAGCCAAAGTTGGATGCTTTACCAACTGGGCCACCCAGGTGCCCCTGAAGAGTAATGAATTCTAATTTTATATCAACTTTCTGAGTCTTTACATGAACAGAATCTGAGTAAATCAGTTAGAAAAGCAAAAGTAGCCCATATGTCCTGAAACTCAAGTCATTCTTACTAATTAATCACCCCAAGAAAAATAAAATATATTTTACATTTGTGTTAGAAATAATCTCCATTTGAAAAATAACATCTTGGGGCACCTGGGTGGCTTAGTCGGTTAAGCATCTGACTTCAGCTCAGGTCATGATCTCGCAGTTCGTGGGTTCAAGCTCCGTGTCGGGCTTTGTGCTGACAGCTCAGCGCCTGGAGCCTGCTTCGGATTCTCTCTCTCTGACCCTCCCCTGCTTACCCTGTCTCTTTCTCTCTCTCTCTCTCAGAAATAAATAAAACCTTAAAAAAAATAAGAATAACATCTTGATTATCCAGAATTTACAGCTGGGTGTTATCTTGCTCTTCTCAGCTTCAGGACAAAGGGGTAGGAAAGAGAAAGAAAGAAAAGAGATGAGGAGAGAGGAATATGGAGAAAGAGGGAAGAAAGGAGGGAAGTAGGGAGGAAGGAATGACCAAGCCAAGGAAAAAGGAATGAAGGAAGGAAAAAAAGAAGCTGGTATCAAGGTTGCTTGTTTATTTCAAACACCTTTGACAGATTGTTCATGAGTGAGTCTAAATTAGGTTGAACTCCTATTAGTCTTCCTCAAGCTTCAGTATTGTAGAGTCAACTTCAAAAGGGAAAATTCTGATGATGAATTTACCTTTACCATTAATCCACCATCAATAAAATTCAACAGTGAATGCCAAAATAAATTCAGTAAAAAAAATAATATCAATGAATTTTTAAATCTTTCGCTTATATTTGCTTCCGCATTTATTGCTCCTGAACTTTCACAAGTTTCCTTGTCATACACAAACAAGAAAGATCCACGATGGACTTTTCTTCACAGTGTGAACCTTTTGAATACGGTGCTGACTGCTTCTGCTGCTCTTTTCACTTGAACATCTATCTTGTGAGCCAAAGGACGGCCCAAAACTCCCATTCCTTCTCTGTCACCAATTATGGTAGAACCATCTTTTGCCTGGCATTCCATGATATCAGTTTGCCCCCATATACCCAAAACAGTGTATTCATGTAATGAGTCCACTCCTATTATTTTCTTCACTACTCTGTAACAATGAGTGCTCAATTTCACTTTTATGGTGTCCAATCAAAATTTCAATTTCTTAGCTATTTTAAGAACATTTCTGTCATTAAAATTGCCAAAAGAGGGGCACCATGGTAGCTCAGTCAGTTAAGCATCCAACTCTTGGTTTTGGCTCAGGTCATGGTCTCAGGGTTTGTGGGTTTCTGTGCTGATGGTGCAGAGCCTGCTTGGGATTCTCTCTCTCTCCCTCTCTCTCTTCTGGTCTCCTGCTCATGTTTTCTCACTTTGTCTCTCTGTCTCTCTGTCTCTCTCTCAAAATAAATAAAAAACTTTATTTAAAAAAATACTTACAAAGCTGGAAAAGAAATTCATCTTAATGACTAGTTTGACACAAATGCTGTTTTGACATTAGACTGGACAAAGAACATTAAGAATTAAATACTAAGTCCTTAGATGATCTTTCAGCATTGGTATCAAGAACAGAGACCCTGAAACTATATAGCAGTCTTTAGGTGATCTGGCCTACAATACATATACATTATTTAATTCAGTGAAATGAAAACATACACACACATACAAAAATGTTCTCATAGAATTTGTACACACAAGAAAACAGAATATTCCAATTTGAAAAAAATCCTGTTATAGGTATGTTGTCTTGAACCCTAAATTTATTTTTAAAATAATGATCCTTATATTTTGCACATTCCAATTATCAAGGAAACTCTTGATTATACTGACTTTATTTTCTAAGATAGAATTGGGGGGGCTTATTTTTTAAAGTTTTTATAAAATAATTTTAGAAATATTTTCCTCCTTAAAATGTTGCTTAACTTTTAAAGTTTATTTACTTATTTTCAGAGAAAGAGAGAACGTGTATGGGAGGAGCAGAGAGAGGAAGTGAGAGAGAGTCAGTGCAGATCCTAATGTGAAGCATGAACTCATGAACCATGAGATCATGACCTGAGCTGAAACCAAGAATCAGAGGCTTAACCCACTGAGCCACCCGGACTCCTCAAAATACTGTTTAATTTGAAATTTTAGTTTATCAACACTCTCCACTTGTCAAGAATTTTGTGTTTTCCCTGAGCGGGTCCCAGTTGCCAAGACTTGTAATTCGGTTTTTAAGTAGTAAAATTGTCCATCCAAAACCTGATAACAAGGGAGTTCATTGTAACACTTGTAACGTTTTCTGTATTTTGTACTTCTTGTAACAGATTTTTTTTTATCAGTTTGTAACTAATAGAATTTCTTTCTCTCTTTTTTTTGTGACTAAAAATTTTCCTTTAAAAGTCATATTCCTTAAGGGTTTTATATTGCTGATCATTTCCTTTTTGTTCCAACTTGGATGTTTCACTTGGTGGTGTAATCATTCTTTAAGGAAACTATCCCTTTATCTAAACAGGTCATCATTCAAAATGTCTATGTCATTTCAATCCACAAAGGATTGAAAGTAGAACAAAATGTCAATATGCAGTGAAAGAACTATGTGAGTATTTGGAATCTGGCTTTGCTTCGCAAAAAAAGCAAGTTTGCTTTCCAGAACACCACCCAGATAGTATCAAATCATATTAACTAACCATGTGGACCCATTCCAAAAAACCAATTTCAGAGTCACTGGGTTTTCTGACTTTGAACAAGATAATGTCATTTCTATTGACACGATTTACTGAAATTCAAATTTAATGCAGCCTGGACTATGGTCATTACCCATAACTACCTAGAGTTATCTTGCATTATGAGACCTAGCACAATTTCTGTTTTTCTCTGATATGACCAACTTTCCTTTCTGCGAAGTTAATTTATATGAAATGGTACACTTAGAAATAAATATGAAAGTATCCTTGAGGCATGAAAAACTTGCTCCTCTTGAGGGTTTTCTGGTTTGGTGGTACTTGGTTGGTTTGTTTTCTTCTTATTCCCAGAGTTAACACAAATCAGCAATTTTAACGCCCTAATTGCAACCAAGACTGAAAACTTAATGCCAATAATACCGATAAGCAACTTGAAGAAAATCATTAAGTACTGGGCTAGCTATTAATGCTGATGATGATCATAATAATGATATTTTATGCCTCTGTAGTGCCTTTACTCAGAGCATCTCAGAGGACTTTATTGCTAACTACTTTGATCTTACCCAAATAAATCCTGCTGTTTCATGTATATACCACTTCTGTAAAGTTGCTTCAAATATCAGCATTAATCAAAAACACAGAATCCCTCACTTCTAAAATTTCAACCATTTACACACTTAGCTTATTTAAAGAATACCTGTACACTTTTTGATGTTCCAGAAACAGATTGTTTCCTGGGCATTGATTATAGGTGTTATCAGGGTTAAACATCTATTATTGTAAGAAGTACCAGACCAGCTATAGATATTTACATTTCTTTTCTAGGCAAGGATAGAAATTCTAATGACCTATAAAAGCAAATCTTGGAGAAATCTGTCTGATCTCAATAAAACGTAGGCATTTTGTTGTTGCTATTTTTCCAACTTGAATATCTGAGTAGCAGAACTGTGTACTTTTTTAAAATATATATACACACACAAAGTCCTTGGGTTTAATGGTGGTCTGCCATATTGTAAGATACCCCAGCAGTGAGAGTACTCTATGAATAATATCTCTTCCTTTGCGCTATGTGGATCTTTCTAAGGGTACACCTGATAGAAAAGGGCAGCCTTGGCCAAAGGGTACATTTTGCTCTGTAATAAAGGTTTCAAGTAGCTAATGGTCTCCTGATAGAATCTATACTCAAGTTCCCCAGGGTCACTCATGGGCAATCCCAAATATTTGGGTTGGTCATTTTGCCAATGTTACACAAACAACAACAAACCCCAATACCCAGTAGGATTACTGAAAGGACTAAAAAAGTTAAAGACTGAGGAAGTTCCTAACTTCAGCTAGACATCCATGACTGCTTATGTGCCAGGGGAACAATCCCACTGAAAATTAAATTAAAACAGAACAAAGCAAAACAAAATAGAAAACAGACTGAAATAATAACAGAAAATTCAATTGCTGTCTTACGACCAAGTATCTTAACTGGGGATCCACGAATGGCCACTTCTCTAGATAGGTTATAAGCAAAACTGGAGGTGAATATGTACATGGGAATTCTTCTAGAGTGTATCCCTCTCATCAGAGACTTTAAAGAGTCCCCGGCCAAACAGAGTTCAGATACCACTGTCTTACAATGATAATAGTGTATTCAATAGCAGTGACAGCTTGACAGGAAAACCCTATCCCTCCTTCCCTACCCGTCACACTCTTACACATTCACTAAAGGGAAGGAAAAAAAGTTGTACNGGGCCAAACAGAGTTCAGATACCACTGTCTTACAATGATAGTGTATTCAATAGCAGTGACAGCTTGACAGGAAAACCCTATCCCTCCTTCCCTACCCGTCACACTCTTACACATTCACTAAAGGGAAGGAAAAAAAGTTGTACACATTGCAATACTTGACAATTTCATGACTGGTGCTGATAATTTCCTGAAGATTTTACCTGTAAAGGAAAGTGTGCAGCCCATGAACCCTGCACCACTGGTCTTCCATCATCTGGACACACTAGCTTGATTGATGTGTTCTCCTCCTCCTCTATCCTTCATATCTGTATATCTGCTTCCACTAATTTCTGGATAAACAGAACTTAAAATATTGACATGCAGCTAGATGGAGACACACAGTGTTTGTGAATCCCAGTGCCTGGGGTTTGTGGAGTAGCTTATAGTCTTAAAGCATTTACTGTGAGTTAGGATATGATTCATTTTCATTTTGTGGATTAGAAAATGGAGCTCTGAATGGTTAAATGAGTTGTCCAATTGTAGTCAGCTAGTGCAAGACAGAGCCAGGGCCCAACCCTAGGAAGTCCCAACTCAAAATCTTATTCCACCAATTAAGATCATTTTTTCCCAAAGAAATGCAGCCTGGCCCTCTTTCCCCACGATACTCTATAAAAAAGCCTTACAAAATCAAATGCATCTCAATTAACATGGCTCTGGACTTAAAGATATAAAGGCCTGAAAGACAACAACAACAACAAAACAACGGCTTAACATTCTTACCCCACATGTAACTGGAAGACCTGTATAGAACAAAAGTACCAAATGATGCCAAACTACATCAGGTTGTGTCCTTGAAAGTAACCCCTCATGATGGAGAGTTGGGATAGGCAATAACTGTTTATTCCACTTTCCCTAACCACCTTCTCAAAACATGTTCTTTGAGTGAATTAGCCACCAAAAGGCAGAGTTTTCTCTCATCCACCTGCTTTAGTTTATCAAAGTGTTTAGTCAACACTACTCTGGATCTCAAGCCCCTCCCCCAGTATCAGTCCTCTCCTTGAGGTTGGTCTCCTCAAGGCCAATTCTACTACAACCAAACCTGCTATGATTTTTGACAGATCAATGTATCTAAATTATAAGCCAGGTGACATTAGTCCCCTGCTTTAAAATGCTTTACTGATGGTGACCTACTGCAGAATACTATCGAGCGCTTCTATAATCTGGATTCAAGTCACCTTTTCAATTTTGTCTTTCTATCCTGCTACATTGAAGATGGCAAATATGTAGCATATTCATCATCATGTACCCCCCACCCCAGGCACATCTTCATTCAATGACTGGTTGTTGAAAACCTACTGTGTGCATGGACTCTGTTAAGCTCCAGGAATATCATAGGCGTGTGGTTCCTGACTTCATAGAGCTCATGGCTAAGTGCAGAAGGTAGGCAATCAACAAGAAAATAGATGTGCTATAGTAAGCATTTCTAAGGAAACAAAATTGTTCCTGAATATGGAAATGGAGATGCGGCTTATGGAAGAGAGGAAAGCATCTAGTTAAATAAGATAATTGGGGAAGACAATAGCTAAAGGTGCAACATTCAAAGAAAAGGAAGTCATCTCTGCAAAAGAGCATTTCAGATTGAGGGACAAGCATGTGTGAGGAGCCTACAATGGGAAAGAGCTTACAGAATGGGCCAGTCTGAATGGAGAGCGAGGGCCAGGGCTGAAGCCTCCACTGAGGCAAAGTCTATGTCATGGAGGTTTGTAGACCCATGAACAGAATGAGTGTTTTTACCCAGTGTAATGAGAAGTCAACAAATAGTTTTAAGCAGAGAAGTGCCCCAATCGGATTAATACTTTTTTAAAAATCAAGGAGACATTGATAACCAAGAGAAGCCTCTGTCTTCAAAGGGAACTTAAAATAGAATAGTAATAATGCTGAAAAGCAGAAGTACTGAAATGGGAAGAATTGATACAGGTTGTTGTATGAGTATGTGTTTACTTCAGATTTTCTGCTAACAAAAAGTAAGTCTAGAAAATTTTAGAAGATCCATTTTAGGCTTCAAACAATCTAAAGTCTATCCAGCCTGGAAGTATGTTCTTGCATATTCTGTATGGAGACGAGGTGAAAGTTGGAGCTTTTAGGCACAACTTCAACTCTTTGGGCCCAAATCTTTTGTAGGGGAGTGAGGGTGGGGGCAGGAATAGAGTGCAGATACATTATACACAATACATTATAAGTCAAGCTTAGCCTGAATTTCTGAGCATAAAAACACATGGTATTCCTAAGCAAATTCCATATATAAAATTAGCTAACATCTAAGGAAATCTACCATCTAAGAAAAGTCTGCAGAACCCCTGGAATATCAAAAGGAGGAAGCCCACAGAACTCCCACCAATTTTGAGTAACACCTGACTGAGCTAGGATCAAATCCTTTGTATGTTTACAGCCTTTCTAACATTGGAGATGCTTTCTTCTCTTTTTCAAGTCTGATGTAATATATATATATATTGGACAAAACTGTGGAGTAAACCCTAGGAAAAAGGTGTGGAAATGGATTTTCAACAAATGTGCTATAGAATCAAGCTAGCACCTGAGCAGGAGGTAACGTTGACCCCCTGAAGGGTCAGGCCTTGTTTGCAGACCAGTGAGGCCATTTGAGGTTGCAATCAGCTTGCTTGCATTGGACCTAAATGGTCATATCACTGAAGACACAGCGCGAGGTGTCTAACCCTTCCCTGAGACTGCTGTGCGGGCCCATGTCAACACCGGGCCTCGTTGCCTAGATTCTACACGATTTTTACTATTGACCCTCCAGTTCTTGTGGCTCTGAATCAATAGCTTTTTGTTACTGAAGCTTCCCTCAAAAACATATGAGCAAGGCCAGAAAGAGAAAGCGCACTTTTTCTGAGTCCCAAAATGCTCTTGCTCCCCCTGTAGAGTTCCGGGATGTGGCTGTGAGTGTTGGCATGTATGGAAACGGAGAAGCAAATCTTCCCCCACAGCACCTTAATGTGAGTTACAAAACGCACGAATCCAGAGCCCCAGCTTAGCATTTGTTGACTCTCTCGTGGCCAGTTCCAAATCTGCCGGGTGGGTGTCCCTGCAGCAGGGCCCCTAACACGGTCCCTGAGGGAGTCACGTGCAATACCGCGATTAAGCTCTGTTTCGGGGCTTTCTTCGTGATGCCAACAGAGGATGTGACCCCCACTTAACTTCCTAACCTTTCCTTTTGATCGAATTCCCAGGTAAGCTATAGCAATTCCAAACTGCAGCCAATTGAGTTTGAAGATATTACAAATAAGCTTCCACAGCTGTGGCAGTATTAAACAAAATAATTTCCTACCAGGCACGGTGGGCTGCTTGGAACAGCCTCGTAAGGCTCGACTAGCAGTCTGGAGTCTGTTGGTGCTATTCAGCTCTCGGTATAAAATATCACTCACCCAACACAATTTGCTTAGAATCTTGCTCAATGACTACTTGAGGCTGGAGTCATTAAAGTGACAGTCTGAGGAAATCCATTTAAGACTTTATGCCACCTTTCTACGATATGGTAAAGAATTTTCTCTAGCTTTTACAAAGCTGTGTTCCTTTCAATGCTGTCATGTTTGCCTGATACACCAAGCGCTTCATGGTCAGCCAGGGAACTTGAGACGGCATCTGCCATAGCTGGCATGTAGGAGCCATCCATCACAGGAGACCGTTCTTCCAAGAGCAATGCTGCTGCTGCTTCTATGTATAAAAACCACAAAACAACATCAGAGGCTTATCTTCCTTAGGAAACCACATGAAGATGGGATGTGCTGTTTTCTAAGTGGAAAAACAAACAAAACCGTGGCAACACAACATTATCAAGAGCTAACAGGATTAGGAAAACAGATACCTTAAGTAATCAAGATAAATTCATTAATTTAAAAAATGTCCCTTGTTGAGAATTGCTTAGCCTGTTCTAAGAATGTAATACTTTGGTTCTTTTGTATTGATATTTGGCAAAAGATAAGGCTTTATATTTGCACAATTCTTTCTCTGGAGCCTGGGTACTTGGGCTAAATCCTGGTTCGTCACTTCTTAGTTGTTAAATTTAAGCCACTAAATTCACTCTATCTGAGTTTCTTCTATAAGCTGGGGGGCAATTTTAATAAAGTCATCGAACTGATGGGAGGGTTAAATAAGTTAATGCACATAGAAAGCTAGAATACTATGTGGCCCACCATAGGAAGAGTCAAATAATTATCAGATGCTATTGCTATTCCTCTTGCTGTCATTTTTCGCCATCTTCATCTTCATCATTTCTGTCTTCCTGATGAATTTCCATAATAAAACAGTAAAGAGCTATAGGCAATGTGTTCTAATATAAAAATAAAATAAACTGAAGAATGAATGGATGAGTGAATGTATGGATAAATATTTAATTTTTTATTCTTTAAAAAGTGCTTTATTTATTTTTTTTAATATAATTTATTGTCAAGTTAGCTAACATACAGTGTATACAGTGTGCTCTTGGCTTCTGGAGTAGATTCCCAGGATTCATCGCTTACATACAACACCCAGTGCTCATCCCAACAAGTGCCCTCCTCAATGCCCATCACCCATTTTCCCCTCTCCTCCCCACCATCAACCCTCAATTTGTTCTCAGTATTTAAGAGTCTCTTAAGGTTTGCCTCTCTTCCTCTCTGTAACTTTTTTTTTCCCTTCCCTTCCCCCATGGTCTTCTATTAAGTTTCTCAAGTTCCACATATGAGTGAAAACATATGATATCTGTCTTTCTCTGACTGACTTATTTCACTCAGCATAATGCCCTCCAGTTCTACCCATGTTGTTGCAAATGGCAAGCTTTCATTCTTTCTCATTGCCAAGTAGTATTCCATTGTGTATATAAAGCACATCACCTTTATCCATTCATCAGTTGATGGACATTTGGACTCTTTCCATAATTTGACTATTGTTAGTAGTGCTGCTATAAACATTGGGGTGCATGTTCCCCTATGAATCAGCACTTCTATGTCCTTTGGATAAATTCCTAGTAGTGCTAGTGCACTAGGGTAATTCTATTTTTAATTTTTTGAGGAACTTCTATACTGTTTTCCAGAACGGCTGCACCAGTTTGCATTCCCACCAACAGTGCAAGAGGGTTCCCGTTTCTCCACATCCTCGCCAACATCTGTTGTTTCCTGAGTTGTTAATTTTAGCCATTCTGACTGATGTGCGGTGGTATCCAATGTGATTTTGATTTGTATTTCCCTGATGATGAGTGATGTTGAACATCTTTTTATGTGCCTGCTAGCCATCTGTATGTCTTCTTTGGAAAAGTGTCTATTCATGTCTTCTGCCCATTTATTCACTGGATTATTTGTTTTTGGGGGCTTGAGTTCTTTGTAGATTTTGGATACTAACTCTTTATCCCATATGTAATTTACAGATATCTTCTCCCATTCCATCGGTTGCCTTTTAGCTTTGTTTATTGTTTCCTTTGCAGTGCAGAAAGTTTTTATCTTGATGAGGACCCAATAGTTCATTCTTGCTTTTATTTCCCTTGCCTTCAGAGATGTATCCAGTAAGGAGCTGCTGCACTGAGGTCAGAGAGATTGTTGCCTGTTTTCTCTAGGGCTTTGATGGTTTCCTATCTTACATTTAGTTCTTTCATCTACTTTGAGTTTATTTTTGTGTGTGGTATAAGAAAGTGGTCCAGTTTCATTCTTCTGCATGTTGCTGTCCAGTTCTCCCAGCACTATTTGATAAAGAGATTGTCGTTTTTCCATCAGATACTCTTTCCTACTTTGTGAAATATTAGTTGAACATACATTTGTGGGTCCAGTTCAGGGTTCTCTATTCTATTCTATTGGTCTTTGTGTCTGTTTTTGTGTTTATACCATACAGTTTTGATGATTATAGCTTTGTAGTGCAGGCTAAAGTCCAAGATTGTGATGCCTCCCTCCTTGGTTTTCTTTTTCAATATTACTTTGGCTATTTGGGGTCTTTTGTGGTTCCATACAAATTTTAGGATTTTTTGTTCTAGCTCTGAGAAGATAAATATTTTTTTTAAAGAAGACTTTCCAGGGGTTCCTGAGTGGCTGAGTTGGTTAAGTGTCTCACTCTTGATTTTGGCTCAGGTCCTGATCTCATGGTTCATGCGTTGGAGCCCTGAATGCTGACAGTGGGAGCCTACATGAGACTTACTCTCTTCCCCTCTCTCTCTGCCTCTCTAGCTCTCTCTCTCACTCTCTTTAAATAAATTTTAAAAAATAAAATAAAATAAAATACAATAAAAAAGACTTTCCAACTAATAACAGCAGAGCCATGACTAGCATTCTAAGCCCTTTCCAATGACAACACCACTCAGAATCTGCTCCAGAGGGTGAACACTGACATCACTTCAGTGTGCATTCACTATGTCCCTGTACCATTTTCTTGAATCGGTTGCAAATTCCACATCCCCTGCAAAGTGTCTATTTTCTCCTCACCATCTCCTGAAGGCATTATGTGTTGCAGGATAAAGTCACAGCCTGTAATTTCTCCTGCTCCCTGAATACTAATACCTAGTTCTTATACTCATATTTACCTCTTTTAAATTACAAAACAGTTGATACACAGATTGCTTCCATTCTTTCTCTCAAAAAAAAAAAATCCTTCCTACTTTCTGGGGACAATGATTCCTTTTCCTCTTCTTCTGTTGCTTTTCCTCCCTCCCTCCTTCCGTCTAGATTTCTATAGATTCCTGTTTCGTCAGTTAGTCTCTGTTTCTAAAGTATCATCAGTTTATTTCCATCACCATCTCCTTCTTTTTTTACTTTAAACAAGAGACAATCTTCCCTTTCATGTCAAATCTTTACTTTCCATTGCAACTTTCCATTAATGGTCCATAGTCTCTCTCCACTCACTCCGATATTCTATAATCTAGCATATATGTTTGTCAAGCTTATTGGGAGTTCTTGATTGAAAGTCACCAGGAAGCCACTTACTATTGTATCTGGTGCTCTTTTCTCAGCCCTCACTCCCTTCTTTCCTCAAGCAGTGACACCCAGGTGGGGTGGGGACATCTCCCACTGTACACTCCCTGATGGCACTCATTGCCTCTATGCTGTTCTCATTGTCCTCACAACCATTCCTCCTGCTTCCCTGTTGTCTTTGTTTTCTCACCTGACTTTTTATTTTTTCAATTAGAAAAAAAACACATCATTTAAAAAGTATCTGTCTTCGAGTCCTATTCGCCATCCTTCCTTTATTTACTTATCTGTATTATGCATCTATTAAATTCTGTCTTCTTACTAAAACCTGTTCTCTTCCTAATGACTTCGCTATTTCATATGACTCTCAAGAGATTGAAAGTAAAAATGACCTGGGATTAAATCTAGGCTTTGCCATTTACTATATCATAGGAAAAGCTTCTTAACTTCTTGTAACTTCAGCACACCTTCCATAAAATGGGCTTGAGATGAGGAAATAGTAAGTGCATACAGCACCTTCCCGTAAAGGGGATCATGGGAAGTTACCCCCTGCCCACTCCTGAGTCCCACCGCACCACACACATCCCTTTCCTGCTGGAGAATTCCAGCACTGAAATCAATACCAGACTTGAGTCCTTCCCAAGGCCTGTCTCCCATAGCCAGTTTGTCAAGTCCACCTGCTTACGCCTCCTTCCTATGGGTTTTCTTTCCATCTCCAAACCACACCCTCATGGTTCACCACAATCTTCTCTCTAGTTCCACCACCTCCAATTTCTTCTGACTTCCAATCCACTCTGGACAATGGCACCAGATTAATAAATATTCCAACACACTGCTCAAAACAGTTACTTCCCTAGGGTGCCTAGGTGGCTCAGTCAGTTAAGTGACTGGCTCTTGATTTTCACTCAGGTAATAATCTCATGGTTTGTGAATTTGAGCCCCACATTGGGCTCTGCACTGATGTAAGGAGCTTGCTTGGGATTCTCTCTCTCTCCCTCTCTCTTTGTGTCCTTCCCCTGCTTGCTCTCTCTCCTTCTCTCTCTCTTTCTCTCAAAAATAAATAAATATTTTAAAAAATTACTTTCCCCATGTAACCCAGCTAATAAGTAGGACACAGATTTGAGCTCAGACAATCTACTCCTGAGTCTGTATTCATGACCACAAGACTGTACTGTCTCCATAACAATGCTTGGACCTGGAACTCAACATCCTTCATGTTTTGATCCCCTCTACCTATTCAAGCTTTCCCACTGCCAGACCAATCTATCAGTGTTTGATTTACTTGCACTTCCTAACATAAGCTTTCTTTATCCTTTGGGGTTCTTTCAGCTATGAGT
Source organism: Crocuta crocuta (assembly GCF_008692635.1). Classification (NCBI taxonomy): domain Eukaryota; kingdom Metazoa; phylum Chordata; class Mammalia; order Carnivora; family Hyaenidae; genus Crocuta; species Crocuta crocuta. Next base: position 8,939,793 of record NW_027532594.1, read on the forward strand.
AACAAAATACTAACTCAAGTGGTTTAAACAGTAAGGGGATTTATTATCTCATGTAACAAGTCCAGAGCTGGAATAGTTCCAGAAGTATTTAATATCACAGTTTAACAATAAACCTAAGACCCAGATTTCTTCCACCTTCCCTCCATTTTGCTATATTCAACATGATCTCATATGAATTCCCTTTATGGTTGCAAGATGGTACCACAGTTCTAGAAAGCACGTACAGATACAACAATATCCGATAAGAGAAAAGACAGTAGCTCTACGGTGTACCATGATTCAAGTGAATACTCTTTCCCCAGATCCCATCTGTACCCAGCCCTTCCCACCAGACCTCCCTTGACATTTTATTGGCCAGAGCTTCATCACCATCACCGAATAATTTGTAAACAAAGCACCATGAATCCAGATACATTTAGTGGCTGCCAACATTTTTCAGATATGTCCACACTGAAAATTACATTGTACATCCCAACTCACCACATGCATAAACACATTTCATGATTCATATATAAAATGCAAATGAATGTTTAACAAAATAAAATACATCCTTCCTATGTGATGCATTCAGATATTTTCTTTTCTATTTTACTCTCTATACTACTCTACTCCTTTAGTCAAAAAAAGAAAACCCCACTAAATTGATCTTGCAACTCCCTGATAGACTGACTGCTACCCGCACTTCAAAGGCCACCAGCTTCTACTAGTGAGAATTTACTCAAGTATTGTTGGAGAGAGGGGAACTCAAGAATATCATCAAGTCAGTACGGTTGAAAGGGGTAATGACTGTTTTAAAGACAGCCAATACTTTCTCATTTTTGTGTGTCTCAGATTATACATTTATCATTTACCCACACATACAACACCTCTCACTCACTCACTCACTCAAACTCATTTGCTAAAATTGGGATGTTCCAAACTTGAGCTGCTTCAACTTACTGCGTAAATGG